>NW_023413698.1:0-4018 GCF_903995425.1 Onychomys torridus | reverse complement strand
ATGGAGGTCACTGGTGTTTGTCCTGTGACATAATAATACCTACAGTGTGGCTGGAGAGACAGCTCAGTGGTTTAAACCCACTTGCTGCTCAGTCAGGGGACAAGAGTTTGGTTCCTAGTAACCATGTCAAGTGGCCTACAACCACTTGTAACTCCAGGCCCAGCGGACCTGTCACCCTCTTTTGGCCTTCCTGGGCATCTACACACACACACACATACACACACACACACACACTGTCTCACATAGGAGAGCACACACATAATACAGATACTCTGTCTCTCTGTCCCTCTTCCCACCCCACTACTCACTACAGGAGTGAAAATAAAATAAATCTTAAAAATGCCTATAGTGAAACAGTGGAAAAAAAGACTCGAAGCTCTTCTGTGGAAGGTGCTCTTCCAGGAACTCCTAGTGGGGAACTTCAGCATGACTCCCCCGTCATTTCTCTGGGAGATTAGGTGCCTCCTGTAATGATGCTATCTATCTGCGGTTTGCTGCTTGTTCTTTCCCTGGGAGCCTCACCTAAAGTGTGCTCTGCTCCACCCAGGACTCCTGATCCAGCTGGCTGCCTCCCTGGGGCCCCGCTGGGGCTTCCCCAGTAAATTTCAGCTGAATGTTTGTAAATTGCCAAGATGATGATGTCATCTTTTGTTTGCTCTCTCCATTAGCCACTCCAATCATCTCTGCTTGCTGTCCACCCAGCTGAGGATGCTCTGTTGTCCGCGGCTTCTACCTGATATCCTATTTATTCTACTGTTTTTGATCATTCAAAACTGAAAGCCAGTCTACTGGAGGTCACTCTCCAGATTGTATAGATAGTGCACATTTGCAATCCTGGTGCTGGGGAGGCTAAGGCAGGGGGATTGCCTGTTCAGGACATGACTATGCTGCACAGCAAGGCCCTGGGTCATTAGAGAAAAAAACCAACCTCCCTGAAAATGCACATTAAGACTCAAACATGAAAGTTTCGGTCAGTAGGGTGGCTGCTGGGGCAAAAACTCTGGGGACTTTCTTCCACTGAAGCTATCTATGTCAGGGCAGCGATAAACTCCAGACATGGAAATGCCTAGGAACAGCAATCTCCTTTATTCTTTCATTCCTTCTTTTCTTTCCTTCTTATTTCTTCTCTTCCTTTTTTTCTTTTTTCTTTTTTTTTTTTTTTTTGGTTTTTCGAGACAGGGTTTCCCTGTGTAGCTTTGCGCCTTTTCCTGGAGCTCACTTGGTAGCTCAGGCTGGCCTCAAACTCACAGAGATCTGCCTGGCTCTGCCTCCTGAGTGCTGGGATTAAAGGTGTGCGCCACCACTTCCCAGCTCCTTTTTTTTTTCTTTTTTAAAGACAGACTCTCACTTTGTAGGCTTGGTCTGGAACTTGTGTAGATCAGGCTGGCCACTTGCCTGTGCCTTCTGGTGGTGGGATTAAAGATGTGAGCCACCACACCCATTGAAACAAATATGGTAAGCACTTGAGGATTCAGTGGCCAGTCGGTTGTTACTATCAAATATTCACCATTTTCTACATGCAGGACTTTCTTTAAAATGTTGATCATGAAAAGGCCAGTATCTTACTTCACTAATCAAATAACTTGTGTCCAATTCCACCTTGAATTTCTTCATTTAACTCTCTTAATTTTACCCATATTGCTAAAGGGTGGGGGAGGAAGAAGAGGAAGTGCACAGCCATGGCTTATGGAATGGCTCAGCAGATGACAGCATTTACTTCCAAGGGTGACAACAGAAGTTCAATTCTCTGCATTCACACGTTAGGAGGAGAGAATGGATTCCTGCAAGTTATCCTCTGACATTCACATTTATAGAGTGGCACACACACACACACACACACACACACACACACACACCATGCACACAGCCATACATGCATAGATGCACCTGCATGCACATACACACATGCACCACACATACAGACACACACGTGTGTGCACACACATACGCACATGCACAGGCATGCATGCACACACACATGCATGCATATACATGCACACACACGCACACACACACACAATACACATGCGTGCACACACAAATGTAAAAAGACACACTAATAGTTCTGCTAGACTACAAAACCCTTTTCTCTATTTTTTTCGTGGGATTTATGTGGAGCAGCACTGGAGGAAGCACCAGATAAAACTCTGGAGTCCTGGGAGGTCATCCTGACTCTCATAAGGAGTGGCATGCTTGAATTACCTATTCTGTGAAACAGACCTTCACCAAACCAGCAATGCTCTGGGAACATCTGGGAATTCCATGAGCTTCCTGTGAGCCATGCTGTGTCCTTCCAGGAAAGGTGACTTCAGAGTCCTGGTGGAGAGGAAATGTGTAATGACACATCCAGCTGCCATTGTTCTCCATGCAGTTGGGACTGTGGTTTGCATACCAAGTGTCCCTCACTCCACAGGGTTGTGTGTTGACTCTGGCTAGTCCTTGGAAACGTGGGACCTGCTGGGTGAGTCTAGAAGGGTATAGCCTGGTCCCACTTTGGGCCAGAATGCTTTCTTCCTGAAACACCTGCCCAACATGACCAGCTTCCTCACACTCCAGGGTCCACAATGGGGCGTGATGGACTGTGTTCCTTGAACTGTGAGCCAAAACAAACCTCTCCTCTCTTAAATGCTTCTGTTGGGTATTTCGTCGAAGTCAGCAGAAGATGACTAACATAGTGGGAAGGCAGACAGCACAGGAGAGTAAGAGGGGACGATGGAGGGGCTGGGAGGTGACTCTGGGTAGGAGCACTCACTGCTTTTGCATAGATCAGAGATCTGTTCCAAGAACTACATCAGCAGCTACTAGAAGCTCCAGCTCCAGGGGTCTGACGCCCTCTTCTAACCTCTGCTGGCACAATCTGTCATATACCACACACATACACACATTAAGAAATAAAAACAGATATTTGAAAAAAAAGGCAGAGAGAGTCATGTGGAGCAACAGCAACACCCCACATCCACATTTATCGCTGTTCCTGTGAGGTTAGTTTCTTCTGCCATCAGTGGTTATTAGTACATGAAAATAATTTTGTATCATGAATTTTAAGAGAATTATCCTTCCATAGACCTATATTAGAATATAACTAAAATAATTTATTTCCATGGCATGAAATATAGTAAACAAGTCCTATATAGATCATGAATATGTGTATTCATATGTACACACATGTGTATGTTTATATACATATATACGTGTGCACATGTGTGTTGTGAAGGACTAGGACTTAACCTGCTGAGTTCTGGAGCCTCAGGAGTCCACACATCCCAGTTCCTGTCAATGATCACCTAAGCACAGCAGAGGTAATTTGTGATTTAAATACCTTCGAAGTGTTAACAGCTCCAGTAAATGGGTTGATTGCTGTGGAATTTATTCTAGAAAAATCATAGACTGCAAACCAGAGTTGATGCAAAATCAAATGAAGTTGGCTGCCTGTCACGAGCTCTGTGCCTCATTTTAAGACTGAAAAGGCTATTGCTCACATGTGCCCACAAATCCTGAAAGTGCTTTCTCCTAGGGGAGGTCTGGAGCAAACACACAGAAACACTATACAAGTCCACATGGAGGACTTTACACATGGATGAGCAGCCACCCAAGAACAACCGGGAAAACCCAAGGAGATTTACCAGAAAAGCCACAGAGGAAGCTGCAATGACTGAATTTATAATATCCAGAGATGATACAAGACTGAGAACATTTGCCCTGATACAGGAGCTGGGCTGTACAGGTGGTGAAGGAATTGCCTCTTCTCCCTGTTCCAACAGCAAATTGCTTATCCCTCTACCCCACCACAGTACTTGGATCCAATCCATGCCATTTTCACTGGCATCAGCTCAGACGTGAGCTATGTTAACTCTACTCCCTGACTGAGTTGTCTTTTCTCCTTCAACACTATAAAGCCTCAAAGCTGAAATATACTAAGAAGAGCACAGCATTTAGATTACGTCAATGAGGATCTCAACAGGGGTCAGATGGTCCACAGTAGAGATGACCAGAAGTGTTCAAAGAGCACAGGTTACAG
>NW_023413697.1:0-6637 GCF_903995425.1 Onychomys torridus | reverse complement strand
TGTTGGAGTCTGGTGAGTCCCTGTGAACAGCCCTCTGGTGAAGAGAAAAGAGGAACTACACATATAATCACCATGAGATAGCTGGTCCCTAATGGGATGAGAGAGGTTAGGGGAAGAAGAAGAAAGGGAAGTCACATGTTCAGCAAGATGTCAAGCCAGTATTAGTTACAACAATATTATTCAGATATTCCCAATGAGGTACTAATTTTGGAGTTTAAGTACATTTGAAAAACAAGATTTTGTCATCTGATTAACAGCTGATTCTGGAATTATCATCTTTTGTTTTTTAAATAGTATTTTATTAATTTTTCAGAATCTCATGCTGTGTATTTTGAACTTACTCACCCCCACCTCTTGTAAAGCTTTTCTAGATTTCCCTTCACTCTTTCTGGGTTCAGAATGGAACCATAGCTCTAGGAACTTCTATTAACTCTTTCATGAGGTACTAAGCACATTTCAAAATTAATTGAGATCTTTTCTGCCATGATAGTATTGGAATCTAAAGTTACATTCTAGAAGGGAAACAAGACCCTGCCTGGTGCCATTAAGACTGAGAGGGAGAAGAAAACCCACTTGCCAGCCCAGGACTACCTGCCCTACAGACCTGCCCAGCACCACAAGTTGATGTACAGGCCTGGACTGCTGCCACGGCCCATATCTGGGTTCCGTGCCCTGCTCCAGCAGTGGTCTGTGTTGATGTCCTTGGCTCCTGTACCAATGAAGGCCAAGAGGATAAGGGCTGCACAGAGTTGGTCCTGCCCCTCACTGACTGTAACACTAGGGAGAGTTGACACTCTCTTTAACAGCTACAACACTCAGGATACTGGCCATGCACCTCGCCTGGCCAGTAGACTGACCCTGTTGACAGGGGCATTGGTGAGACACCCCAAGAACAAGAGCATGGGAGATGTAGCCCCACCTCTCATCTGCCATAAGATGGTATGTTAGAGTGAGAGATGCCTTCACCTCCACACTGCCTCACACCACCTATGGCAGGAGGGAGAGCTGGCCCTGAGGTCATAAGAGCAGGAGAGCTGTCCCTAACCCTCACCAGCTGTAACACTAGGGAGGGTGCCCCTGCCCCTGCCTGGGCAACACAGTAGAGCTGTCCCTGTGGTGTAGGTGTGGGACAGCCGACCCTGGGAACATGAAAGCAGAACTGGTCCTGCCCCTCACTCCTTCCTGAATAGGGTGAACCAGCTGGGGCAATGCCAGAGAGCTCACCCTGGTGGTGAGGACAGGGGAGAGCTGGCAGGCAATCAACCAGCAACCACCAAGCCCAGAACCAGGGCTATGACTTAGCCCACCCCAACATCCACCTCATCTATGATCTGCTGGAGCACATGAAGGAGCCAGACCTGCAGATCCAAAGCTGCAGTGTCTCCATGACACAGGGCGAGGATATCCAAGAGGAGTCCCATGAGGGCCCAGCATCATAGTGTAGCAGAAGTCAGAGGCTTGAACCAGTTCAATGACTCTTTGCAATGAATACTTGCAAGTAAAGATACATGGACACAAGTATATATTGTGGGACTCACTGGGCCACACTACAGGTTCACCATAAGATGTTTTTCTCTCTCTTTTTCTTTTCTCTTAAATTTTGTTTTGTTTTATTATATTTTAGTGGCAGAGGTTGCAAGGTCAAAGGGCAGATACAAAACAGGGAGATAATGGGATGGAGATACATGTTATAAAGCCACAGAGAATAGACATAAGTTTTTTTTGAAAACCTACATTCTAACTGTATAAAAACACTGATTTGTGTCAACATCAGGAAGAAACATTTGCAAGCAAATCCTAAATACTGGGTTATAATCTATTATTTGTGAGATCATTTACTAATGAGGAGGATAGGTAGTGATTTTATTAAGCAGGTCATACAACATATTTTTAATATGTCAAAACACAAGCACTCATGAGTTACTGAGAAATCATGAGAATATTAAATGGAAAAGAATAGCTTCAGTGGAAGTTCTTTCCTGTAGTTCTAAGTGTAAACTAGTGAGTATATGTGGGAAGATATAATGACTGTGGAATACACTAATGTATCAGAACAGTGTGCACCATTCTCTGGGCAAGAGACACCTTTGATGCACGAGAAAGGAACTGGACAACTGAGAAAATGATTTCCTTCTACAACATCATTTTCTCTAGTTTTTAAATTTCGTCAGTCAAGGCAACAGTCATTTCATAATTAACATATCATAGAATATAATTGTGAGCAGATTAACACAAGTATTTTGGATATACAGATCTTTGGAAAAGCATGCATTGTATTCAATTTCATGGAGGAACAAAATGGATAAGAGCTATGTTTTGTTAGTTTGAGTTATGTGTCCAGTGTGAGTGAGGATGTGGTTGTCTCTCCTCTAGCATTATATATTCCCAGGTGCAGTTTTTCCCTCATTGCAGAAGTACCCAGGATTATCGATTTAAGTTAGATATCCTAGGAATGGATAAACATAAAGCTATCACACCCAGTGATTAAAATATTCATAAAGCTCAGACTGATACCATCCCTTCAAGTTCCTAGTCTTGGTCTCACTTTCCAGACTACAGAGTAAACTGTTCAGACTCTCAGAGGGAAAATCCTGACTCTGGCCACTAGGAGGCACCACAGCTGTTCCCTTTTGAGTTGTTCCCAGTTAAATATCTTAATGTTCACTGTAACAGTGTTTCTGTGTGGCAAATCTCCACGCATGCACGCACATTAAAACAGTTCTGTTTGTTGTTGACCCCAAATCTGCATTCCACTCAGGTTCATCTTTTCCTGCCTTGGTGCAGATTGAGCTCTGCACACTGTAGAGATTTCTCTCCAGATGTAGAGTGTCAGTTCTCCAACATGCCATCCCTTCACAGGCCTCTCCAAATTTGTCCAGTTACTGAAGTCCCTCCTCTGCTCTGCACACCGCTGCCAGGTCCTGAACCAGCATCTCCATCTGCTTCCACTCACCCCTGCCTTCCCTGGCACATGCTGGTGATTCCCACCAAACTCCAGAACTACCTGACGTTTTGTAATATGGACACGCACAGTATACTAGTATGTCTCTAACATGTACCCTGGACTGAAGCTTGGATATTCTCCAATGGTCTATTTGTTAAATCTTTGTTGTCAAGGCATCTCGGTCGCCTGGCCCTCTCGGCTTTCTACCCTTTAGGGCCTGGCACCTTGTAGTGCCTTTGCTCTAAGGTGAGTCTCCTTGGTAAATCTTAACTTTCAGATCAAACACCCTGATGTACCTGCTCTTCTAGATGAACCCTACTGTAGTTAATACACTCTTATCTGAGCATCCCAAATTCACATGCACATCTAGGGGTCACACCCTCGTGTACCTCTAAAATCAGACTTTCTGTTGCACCTGCATTGAATCTCACTGCCATTCCTGCACTTCTCTTGAACTTTCACATGAGACTCTGGTGCACCTTCACGTCTAGGTGATGTTCCCTAGTACACACACACTGCAAACTGAGTACCCCCTTGTGCTGGTAAACTCTCAGATGAGACAGCATGTTGCAACTTAAGACACTGGAGAGACTTCTATGGTGCAAATGCAGTTCACTGTGTTATACCTGCTCTCCAGAGACCGAGTCACCTCAGTAGACATGATGTGTCACACTGTCATGCCTGCTTTTTTTCATTTTTCTTTATTAATAAATTTTCTACTCACTCTACATACCACCCATAGATATACACTCCTCCTTCCTCCCACTCCCAGCTCTCTTTCCCAAGCCACCCCACATCCCCACATCCCCCAAACCAAGGTCTCCCATGGGGAGTCAGCAGAGCCCAGCACACTGAGCCTAGGCAGGTCCAAGCCCCTTCCCACTGCACCAAGGCTTCACAAGGCTTAGCACCACAGGCACCAGATTCCCAAAAACCTGCCATGCACCAGAGCAGATCCTGATCCCCTGCCTGGGTGCCCCCCAAACAGTTCAAGCCAAACAATCATCTTCCATATCCAGAGGGCCAAGTCCAGTCCCATGGGGGCTCCACAGCCACCAGTCCACAGTTCATGGGCTTCCACTAGTGTGGCCAGTCATCTCTGCACTTCCTCCCATCATGATCTCGATGTCCCCCGCCTGCAGAATCCCTCCTCTCTCTCATTGATTGGATTCTCGGAGCTCAGTCTGGTGCCTGGCTGTGGATCTCTGCATCTGCCTCCATCAGTCACTGTACAAAGTCTCTATGATGACAGCTAGGTTATTTGCTAGGCTAGTCACCAGAGTAGACCAGTCCAGGAACCCTCTGGAACACTGACAACAGTCCAAGGTAGGGTCATCCTTGTGGATTCCTGAGAGCCTCCCCAGCACCCTGCCTCTTTCTATTCCCATGATGTCCTCATCTATCATGGTATCTTCCTCTCTGCCCTCCCACTCTGTCCCTGTTCCAGCTTGACCCTCCCAGTTCCCTATGTTCTCATCTCCCAATCCTTGACCTCTGCCACCCCTCACACCCAGTCCACTTATGTAGATCTCATCCTCTTCTCCTTCGCTGGGTCATCCACGTGTCCCTCCTAGGGTCTTTCCCTGTTACTAGCCTCTCTGGAGCTGTGGGTTGCAGTCTGCATGCCTGCTCTTTCACACGAGTCTCACTACAGCTACTTCAGGTCAATCTGAGATCCTTGGGTGTGCAGTCACTTCCAGATGTGACTTTGCATGGCATCTAATCATTGAGTGTGTGGGGCACTTGATCTATCAGGTGAGGCTCCTGTTGCACCTATACCTCCGTGAGAAACTTCCTGATGTACTGGCACTCAGAGATGAGAATTAATGATGCAACTGATTTTACAGTTGAGGATTCTTGGTCATCTGAAATTCCAAATAACAGTCTCTAATTCACCTGCACTCACAAGTGACTGTCCCTGGTGTACTTCAAACCCATGTGATCATCGATGGTGCATCTGCCCTTCAAGTGGAGCTTCTTTCCTGCACCAGCACTCCCAAGAAAGTCATCCTGGACCACCTAACATGTTACGTCAATCATGGTGCTGCTTCTACACATGCAGGTGACACTGCATGGCTGATGAGGACAGCTGGCACTCGCACATCCAAGTGCTATTACCTGATCCTCCTGCACTTCTGGATTACACATCCTGGTGCAGCTTCCCGGTGATGTGAGAGTTGGTGGTACACCTGCCCTCCAGGTGAGGCACACTGATGAATACGAATTCATGCAGTGCACAAGCATGCAGCGCCCCTGAGTTCTGCATTTCTACGCGAGTTTCTTCGTGCACTGGGACTCCTAGGTGATCTTACCTGAGTTGAGATTGCTTCACTTGCACTTCTAGCTGAGTCTCCCTGAAGAACCCAAACTCCCCAGTTACACTCTGGAAAAGATGACCCACCAGATGAGCAACTGTAATAGATACAAACAGAACATGTCATCATTACTTCCTCTTTAAATTTTAATTAGCCTTTAGTGCAGCTAAGTTACAGTATCACAGCATTTTAACTTCACCTATTCCATTTCCCATAGAGACCTTTCCTTGTCTAGATCCAAGTGTCTATTAAATATTCCTTCTGCCTAGAGAAATTTTTCCAGAATTTCTTGAAGAGCGGCTCTTCTGGTGTTCTGGTTTGATTTTTGGTGTTGAGTTGAAACACTGACAAACCCCAGCCTGGGGAGGATGTGCTTATTTCATCTTATACACCTGCATCACAACTCTTCCTCAAGGGATATGGGGCAGGACTCAAGGCAGAAACCCAGAGGTGGCAAGTAAAGCAGAGAGCATGGAGTCATGTTGCTAACCAGCTTGTTGATGGCTTCTCCATTCAGCTACAGATTTTATACAGCTCAGACCGCCGGCGCAGTGATGGGAGCATTCGCAGTGGGCTGGATCCTCCACATCAGCAGTTCTCAATCTGTGGGGCGTGACCACTTTGGGTCTGGAAAACCCTTTCACACGAGTCACATAGCAGATGTCCTGCACATTAGATGTTTACATTACAACTCATAACAGTAGCAAGATTGTAGTTATGAAGTAGCAACAAAAATAGTTTATGGTTGGGGTGACCACAACCTGAGGAACAGGGCAATCTGACCTGGGCAATCCCACAATTGAGACTCCCTGAAATTACTGTGGACTCGTTAAACCGACAGCTGTAATTAACTAGGACTGCAGGTGTGGGGGACTAGCTCCCACTTTTTCTACCCCAGGGACTCTTGAGGAGAAAGGGATAAGAGCATTGAGTAGAAGGATAGGGGAGAGAAACAGAGACACAGGACAGCCCCAGGAGGGCCTGAATCCTTATCCACCAGCCCTTACTAGCTCCTCTAAGGGCTTTTTATAGGAACGCCAGGGGTGAAGCAAAAGACCTCCTCCAGCACAGCCAAGTGCAAACCCTTCCAATCACCTAGTAACCATGCACATGGTCAAGCAATCCTCTAATGCAGCTCTCCTGAGTAAAGCAAGCTCAGATCTCACTAGGAAACCTTTGTGGGCTTCCACATCCTGGTAAATAATTCTCCCAACTTTTACTTGAGAAAGACTCTCACTCTCCATATACACATATAGATGCAATCACTGTATATACTTATGTGTACCTGTACATTATGTGTGTGTATGTGTGTGTGTGTGTGTGTGTGTGTGTGTGTGTGTGTGTGTGTATCTTTTTAGCCTTTATAGTGTTTGATGAA
>NW_023413696.1:0-26905 GCF_903995425.1 Onychomys torridus | reverse complement strand
CTTTCTGTAGTCATTTATTCATAGGTGACTGAACAAAGATGTAAGGGTTAAGATAAAGGAATCCTAGGTAGGGCTTAATTCTTCAAAAACTCCATATTAAGCTTCTCTATTGAATGACGAGTAATATGTTAATCCATGGCTATAATGATATAGCATTGGTTTCATGCCATGCTCATTAAGCAGAATAATATTTTTTTATCTAGGTCCCATGTCCAATTTTGTCTCAGTTTCTTGCCTGCAATAATATTTTCAGCATCATTCTGTGGAAAAAAACCCTCCATTTCCATTTTGCTACAAGCTCCCAAATTATAGAAAGTCATAAAGTCATAATTGGATTTCATCTGATTATGACAAAACTAATACCTGGAAGAAGCCAAGGGCCTTCCAGAATTCAAGCTGAACCTCAGGAAACCTTGGCAATATTTGGCCTTTGATTATTAGCCATTTCCTGCTATGAATTTGTAATGTCCCATTCTACCTTTTCCATCATTTATTGGGCACCATTTCCCCTCTACTAATAGAATACTTAGATAACCTTCTGCACTGACAATGTGCACTACCAGAACCCCAGCTCAAGCCTCCCTGTAATTCTTGTCATTAGCAGCATCTGACCAGGACCATCCCCAAAGGGAATAAAGTATCTTATTAGAGATAGCTCTGTACTCTTTCAGAACAGACTTAAGTAACCAAGGACAAATGAAATAACACCTGTCTTCTAAGTCAAGTGGATAGCTTTATGTCTTGTGCAATCTAGTGTTAGAACCCCTTTACTACAGCCTTACTAACATTATAGACTTCTAACTTCTTACCTACTCACCTCTAGGAATGTGGACTGAGCACATAGATCCCCTTCTTGATATTCTAACTGATCACTTGCTCTCAATTGTACTCCTTCTTTACCACTCCTGTTTTGGGTTATAAAAGAATGTCTGGCAGTCACTGCCTGAGGAAAAGTCTTACCTGCCTTGATGACCCCATAGAAATTTAAGCTTGCTGGCCTTCCTTGGCCAGAGGATTTCTATGACTTGGGTTTATATCTGAGCATCTCAGAGACTGAGGGGAAACTGAGGTATAAGGAGAATGAAGAGAGGATATTGAGGATTTTGACTGGAGAGGATTTTGACTAGAGAACTTGAGTATAAGATGGAAGATGAGGAAGAGGCAGATAGGAAAGTAATAGATGGTTAAGAATGAGATGAGAGGGAGCTTGATAAAGCAGAATTAAGATGAGAGCATTAAAATAAATCTTAGAGCAGACAGCAGATAAAGGTAGAGACAAATCATGCAAGAAAGGAAATATGCTTGAGTACAAAACTGTATTTGTATAGATAGGAATTTATCCAGGAGGAATAAAGGAGATTGACAAAGAGCTTGGTGTACTTAGATTCTTTTCCTGAAAATAATTCTCACCATTTGTACTTTTTCTTCTGGACCTTTGAGAAATATATTATTAAGGCTGTTCCTATAATAACATATAAGACCAATGGCCTCAACCTAGCAAACTAAACTCTATAGAAAGCATAGAGACCAAAATTTTAAAAGTGAAAATCCACAAATTTGAGAAAAGGTAGAGTATTTGTCTTTCTGACTTAAGTCACTTATAATATTTTTTTTCAGTTTCATTCATTTACCTATAATACGTATAATATAAAAAACAAATGGATGGATTTCTTAGCATATAACCTAACAAAAATAAATCAAATGACATAAACAATTTATCATGTCACCTGTTCTGAAACTGAATGAAAAAGAACAACAACAAAAAAACCCTCAACTGAAGAAAGCCAGATGGATTCAGAACAGAATAACAACAGATAAGTAAAGAAAAACTAACACCAATGCATTTCCAATTATATGACAAAATGGAAGTTTTCAATTTCAAGAACACCTCAAAATAATTATCAACTAGGATCAAGGTGGCTTCCTCCAAGAGATGCTAATGGGAATCAACATAAGTAAATCATTACATGTAATACATTAGAGCAGACTATAAGAATGAGACCTAATGATCTCATCATTAATGCAGAAAAGGCTTTTGACAAAATACAATATCCCTTCATTACAAAAAACTCAACATGAGGGACTTATGTAAATGTAGTAGATTAAGTTTATTGTAAGTATTAACCAACATAATCATTTTAAATGGAGAAAACTGAAAACACTTCTTCTATAATTGGAAAATAAAGGATACCCACTCTCTGTATAATTGTTCTATGTTCTGCTTGAAGTTTAAATGTCAGTCTATGATAATATGAAGTTCAAAGGGATACATACAGGAAAGAAAGAAGTCATAGTATCCTCATTACAGTTAATATTTATTTTATACCAGAAACTTTAAATCAAGATTCTTATGTTTTGTGCTAAGGTTGTTGCTAATCTCTGGTTTTTAGAGTGGTACTGTCAACCTGGAAGTCATTACTTCCTTTATGACTTACATATTTATGTGGTGTAGAATTACAGAAAAATATAAAATAATGTTTTCTTGAGTAATTAACAGACAACCTTGGTGTTATTAGTCCTTCAATATTCCTTCACAATTTCCACCAACTTTTCTTCCATTATAACTGAAGAACCATCCTGAATTATGGTTTCCCAATGAATAGTGTCCCTATATCTCAAACCCCTAATCAAAGAGCTAAGGACACCTAGTGAATGGAGTGACAAGTAAAATGACCCTCTGTCATGGGTTATCCCCATTGCTGATTGTCTAATGCAAAATGGTTACACCTGAAATGATATAATCATTAACAATGAAGCTGGACTAACATTTTGAAATTGTATATAATTTGTATATATATATTTGAAAAAGTATATACATAAATATAAAACTGTAACAATTATCAACTGGGGATTTTATTATTTATTTGGAGATATGAGAAGAGTTAGAGGGAAAGTGACTGTGATAAGCTTAAAATAAAATGGTATAGTAATATTTCAATTAAATTTACATTTACAAAAGTTGTGTATTTCACATATATACTCTGAGTTCTGATATTTTGCCTTGAAACAGAATACTACATTGCCTTATTCTTTGTAAATATTAATTTTATTATGTAGATCTTTTATCAATTTCTTGTTGTTTTTGTGAAAGAGTTTTTCTATGTAACTGCCAAGGGTATCCTGCAACTTGATCTGTAGGTAATGCTGGCCTCAAACTCAAAGAGATTTACCTGCCTCTGCCTCCTGAGTTCTGGGGTTAAAAGCATGTGCGACTGTTGTCCAGAAAAGTTTTTTTGTGTGCTTTTGATTAAAAACATATTAGAGATCTATGAGTCTTTGAAAAAAACATAGATTATTATGCACTCTGGCCATTATTCAAATTCTGCATTTAAGTCAGTGAAGTGCACTTTAAGAATAAGACAGACTCTGATTCCCATTGATGGGCCTTCTGGGATATTTCTATCAGTTATTTATGCTAGGACAGAAGATACTGAGGCCAAGATCATGGTTTGTTTTGCTGACAATTAGTGTTACAGTGGAAAAACGTATCCATCTTCATGTCACACAAGGCCACATTTGGAACTCTTTCTTTCCTAGATATATAATTTATTTTTCTTACTTATCTCCTTACTTGAGACAGGGTCTATAACCATATATCCCTGATTGTCCTGAAACTGAATATGTGGATCAGGCTAGCCTCATGACCATAAAGATCAAACAGCCACTGGCTTCCAAATGCTGAGATGAAAGCCCAGTCTTTTATAAATTTAAGATACACTTAGATATCTGAAGAAATAAAGTCCTAACGAATTATTAGTGTGATTGTGGTGATTCTGAAATATTCTCTCCTAAGGTCCATAAAGCTCTGTGGATTTGACAGACATACATCTTTTTCATAATCGTTTTATTGTTTTCTCATTGAATAACTACATATTAATATACATTAATGAACATTAATCATAGAAAATTTATTCATGAAAATTTTTCATTTCTATCATTTTATCATTTATGTGTTTGCAAAAGTCCTTTTGTTTTGATCTAAATTGATAATACAATTTACTAGTGAACAGAATATTTTTAATAATGGCTTACAGTTGTAATGAATGCGTTATGTATTATGTCCTTTTACCATAGATCTTCTCTGCATAAAGTCACCAAAACTATGCTTTGTATAAAGCTTTTGGGAAAACCTTGTCTAGGTTTTTATATCATGAAGATCATCACATAATCCATATTAGAAAGAACCCATAAAATATCAAGAATGTGGTAAGTGTTATGGAGTCCTCAAATATTCAAGCACAACAGAGTATCACTAATGGCAAGAAACTTAACACATGTATGGAATTTAAAAAGAAACTATTTACAAGAAGCTAAAAACTTAGAAAATGTCAGACAATTCATGAAAAAAACAAACTCAATTGTTAATTATTACCCCAGTACTCATACACTAAAAGGATTCTCTATAATATGGGTAGTAGAAGGAAACCTTTGGCAAGTGTTAAAAGCTTACTCAATGTCAGATGAGTGAAATCAGAAAGCCATTTGCTTGGTGTGATTTTAGAAATATTTTTACCAAGAAATAAAATTTATATTCACAAAATTTCCTTAGGAAACAATCTACATATACAGCAATGAATCAAACAAAATTACACAAAAAATCATATATTAAAATCACATAGGATTAATTTGACAAGATATGAAAGAAACAATAATTTAAAGTGTGAAGACTTATGCCAGGAAGATTTTATGGATAATCATATAAAGTCAAAATCACTGCATAATTTACTGTATATTTTATGGTACAGAATGTTGATCTTAGCCTGCTACAGCTTTTATATAAATATTTTTTTCACTAATACTTGAGATTTTTATAGAATATCATACAGATTTTCTTAAACCCCTAATTATGTCCCAATTTTTTCTATCAATAAATACAATAAAACTTGTATTCAATTTCTGCTGCTCTGGAATTTTGGGTATTTATTTTATACTGATATTCTATAATTAATGCCAATTACTGCATTATTAAAAATGTCCAAAATATGTCATGAAAATACAAATCAGATGGTTTTAGGAAAAATATAACATATTCATTCATCTGAAGTATATATGGGGGGAAAAAAGGCCTGAGTATGTCCGTGAGTTAACTAGAGCTGTTTACATGGACAGATCTAGATCAAGGTCCAAGACATAGACATACATAAAAAGGCAGGCTGGAGAGATGGCTCAGCCATTAAAGGCTAGGCTCACAACCAAAAAATATATTAAAAGGTACAGAAATTTTCCCTCATCACTTGAGGCTTGAAATACTATAAATCCCCTTGTGATCTTATGAAGATGGTAATAGTTGGGGGAAAAATTCTCTACCATAATTTGCTCTTTACAGATGTTTAGGCATGAACAATTTAAGGCTGAAGAGACAGAAAATACAGAGTTGAGTAAAAAATGAGTATGTACATAGCTTTAGATAGTAACCCTGCCTTTCTATTATCACCATGCAGTAAATCTATTTGAATGTAGTTATTACTGACACAAAGCTTCTAAGGTGTTGTGGTTTCACCTCAGGGAACACAGACACCTGACCACAGCTTTCCTTTGGGTCCCAGTGTCATATCTGTTTTTATTTTCTTCATTCTCACACCAATCTACTTAGATCTGTAACTAGAGACATGCTGAACAGGAAAGCAATAGACAATAGTCTATTCAAACAAGGAAGGAATTATTTGGGTACATATAATAAATTTTATTCATAATTTCTCATTAAGAAAGAAATTACCTACTAATGAGGCTGAGATTAGAAATTCTGCAATACAATTTTATAGACAGAAATGAACAACCAGCAGCAAATTCTTTCTAGTCTTAGAATCCATGAAAGTAAATATGAAACTGGTCCCTATATAAGCAAATAATCACTAGTTTTTAAAACTGGAAGGTTGACTCATTTAATTCAGAAACTGTTCTTTAATGCCTGATCTCATAATTTTGTTCATGTACATGTGAATTTTTTAACTTGAGAAAAGTGTCATTTATTTTAATGAACATGGTGTTGTACATTCATTTATGTATTGTAAATATACACCTAGGATAGAAAATTATGCACATCATTTAACTATGCCCCATTATTTGTAACTCTAGGTGAATTTAATCTGGATCCACTGCTGTGTATATCACTCTGTATAAATAAAATACTGATTAGCCAGTAGCCAGGCAGAAAGTATAGGTGGGACAAGTAGAGAAAGGAATTCTGGGAGGAAGAAGGCTGAAACAGAGAGACACTGTCACAGTGAGAAGCAGATGATAAGATACCAGTAAGCCACAAGCCAAGTGGCAACTTACAGATTAATACAAATGGGTTAATTTAAGATCTAAGAACAGATAGCAAGAAGCCTACAATGGCCATGCAGTTTGTAAGCAACATAAGACTATGAATTTACTCAGTTGGGTCTGAGCAACTGTGGGACTGGTTGGTGAGAGAGATTTGTCTTTTCTGTGAGCCAGACAGGACCAGAAAACTATAGCTACAATACCCTATAATTGGTGCATAATGGTTGATTACTCTAGAAAAGATTTCTTGAAGAAATTTTTACTGAACTATCATACACAATACCGATGCAGCCATATCTGATGGGAAGAGCAAAAGTCAAAAATCCATCACAGCTGCCTGAAGAAGATCCAGAAAACCTGATCAATATAATGGCTGACATGCCTTTTTTCATTTTGATCTTGATATATTACAGATTTTAGGACTTTTATTATTTGTACAATTTGGGCATATTGAATTGCTGGAAATTTTCTTATGAATGATTTATGCATTCTTCCAGGATTTCTCCTTCTAAGCTTCTCCAGTAAAGGCCTGAGGCATACTACGTCTTCCACATTTAGAGAGATACCTTTATTAATTTCATTCTCTTCCTTAGCCTAGGGAATTTTGACACACATATAAAAGCCAGAGTTCTCTTATGAGGGTATGAGATATTTTTACAATGTCTGTCCCTGTATTTACTAAGGAACAAGATAATGACACCAAAATAAACTTACAGAGGTCAACAAGATTCAATGAGCTAGAGGAGCTGGACATAGTTCAGATTGCAAGGCCTTTCCTCCTATAATATCAGACAATTACATGGCACATACAGTATTAAATGGAAATTAGCAAAAATTACCTCTGCTCCACACAGAAACATGTATTGATAGTCAAAGAATGGTGTAAAAAGATGATAATAGAATAAGATATCAAGACCTCCCTTTCTGATAAAAGTTAGCTCATGATGATCCATTGTGCTGTTTATGACCAAGGAACAAAAGAATGCCAGGATTAGATGCATAAATGAATTCTATACAGTTATAAAATATAAACATTGTGTTATTCTGGAAATTGAATAATAACTGCAACAATTTTTGCCAATTACATTTTCTTGTGCATTATGACAATTAATAGTTAATAAATTGCTTGAGACATGGCAAACTACCTAGGCTGGCTTAGAAATTTCAATTTGGTCTAGAGTCTTTGAAGCCACGAATGTTACCAACTTGAGAAGAGGCTATAATATGCCAGTAGTTTAGTTAAAAATTGGATTGTGGGGTTGAAATTTATTACAAAAGACCACTGTTTATCAATAATCTCTAAACTTGAGGAAAACATTTTAGAAAAGGTAACTCTATTCTGTCTTGGATTATCAATAATAACTAAACTTATAAACCCAGATACACAAGAGAAAATGTTTAAACACATGCCCAACACCAAAAATTATATGATCTATGTTTTAGAAAATTGTGAATCTATCCCTGATTAATAAATTCTGTATAAATAAACACTTTGGCTGCTAGGCAGTCAGGCTGCAAGATTCTCTGGGCAATCATCCCTGGTTCATCCTATCCTTAACTCCCCCCTGAACCAAGCCAACTTGGGGAAGGCCTCAGGCATAATACTATTCTAAATGGATGTTTTACTATTACTAGGGCATGGAATTGAAAAAAAATTTATTTGGCATATTATATGAATGAATCATTTATAGGTCCTTAATACATAATATAATACCACTGACAGTATTTCACATATCTCTGCTTCTAATCTTCTATTCAGAATGTGGTTTACCATTTAACTTCAAGTATATTAAGCTAAAAACATGTGTGAACCTCAGATTAAATTTTTGGTTATGTGTATTTGTGTGTCTAATGCAGATGTGTAATATCATTCCTGCTGACATATTCCTATAATATAAGGAAGTGTTCAAACAAGAAAGATAAATTTACTGGAGATAGTCTACAGAATTGCATTGCTCTAAGAAATTGCAGATGAAATGTTAGCAAATGATGAAAGGCTGACTTTTCTTATGCTTTTCTTTCTTTTATTTTTCTTTATTATTATGTGTTTTAAATTTTATGCATCAGCCATGGGTTCCCCTGTCCTCCCCCCTCCAGCCTTCACTGCCACCTTCTCCCCAGCCCCTCCCCTCCATTCCCATGTCCTCCAGGATAAAGGCACCCCTTGGGATTCATTTAAAATTGGTAGATTCAGTACAGGCAGGTCATGTCACCTCCTTCCAGACTGAGCAAAGTGTCCCTGTGTAAGCCCAAGGTTTCAAACAGCCAGATCATGCACTAAGGACAGGTCCTGGTACCACAGATTGGATGCCTCCCAAACAGATCAAGCTATTCAATTGTCTCACTTATCCAGAGGGCCTGATCCAGCTGGGGGGCTCCACAGCCTTTGGTTCATAATTCATGTGCTTCCATTCATTTGGCTATTTGTCCCTGTGCTTTTTGCAATCTTGGATTCAACAATTCAAGCTCTTGCAGACCTTCCTCTTTCTCGACAGTTGGACACCTGGAGCTCCACCTGGGGCCTGGCTGAGGATCTGGGGCATCCACTTCCAACAGTTATTGGATGAGTGTTCCAAGACAACTGTTACGGTGTTTAGTCATCTGATCACCATGCTAGGTCAGATCAGGCTTTCTCTCCACCATTGCCAGCAGACTACAGAAGATATATCATTGTGGATTTCTGGGGACCTCTCGAGCGTGCTGCCTAGTCCTGTTGTCAAGTGGTCTTCATTTATCATGGTCTGTTATTCCTCATTGTCCCTTTCTGTTCTTGATCCAGCTGGGATCTCCTGCTCCCCTAAGCTTTCTTTCCCTCAAATCTTGCCCTTCATCACTCCCACTGTTGCGCAGGTTATTCATGTAGATCTCATCCATTTCTCTGCCATTGGGTGATCCTTGGGTCTTTCCCAGGGTCCCATTTTCTAGGTAGCCTCCCTGGAGTAGTGCAGCAGTCTAGTCATCATTGTTTTACATCTAGTAACCTCCTATGAGTGAGTACATACCGTGTTTGTGCTTCTGAGTCTGGGTTACCTCACTCAGGATGATTTTTTCTAGATCCATCCATTTGCCTGCAAACCTCATAATGTCATTGTTGTTCTCTGCTGAGTGGTACTCCATTGTGTATATGTACCATATTTACTTTATCCATTCATCAGTTGAAGGGCATCTAGGATTTTTCCAGGTTATGGCTATTACAATCAAAGCTGATACAAGCAAACATAGCTGAGCAAATGCCCTTGTGGGATGATTGAGCATTCCTTGGGTATATGCCCAAGAGTGCTGTAGCTGGGTCTTGGGGGAGATGGATTCCCAATTTTCTAAGGAAGCACCATATTGATTTCCAAAGTGGCTGTACAAGCTTGCATTCCCACCAGCAGTGGAGGATAGTTCCCCTTGCTCCACATCCTCTCCAGCATAAGCTGTCTTCTGTGTTTTTGATCTTAGCCATTCTGACAGGTGTAAGGTGGTATCTCAGAGTCATTTTGATTTGCATTTCCTGCATAATTAGGGATGTTGAGCAATTCCTTACATGTCTTTCAGCCATTTGAACTTCCTCTGTGGAGAATTCTCTGTTTAGTTCTATAGCCCATTTCTTAATTGTACTGTTGGGCATTTTGATGTCTAATTTCTTGAGTTCTTTATATATTCTGGATATCAGCCCTCTGTCAGATGTGGGGTTGGTGAAGACCTTTTCCCATTGTGTAGGATGTCGCTTTGTCTTGTTGACCATGTCCTTTACACTACAAAAGCTTCTCAGTTTCAACAGGTCCCATTGATTGATTGTTTCTTTCAGTGTCTATGCTACTGGTGTTATATTTAGAAAGTGATCTCCGGTGCCAATGCATTCAAGAGTACTTCCTACTTTCTCTAATATCAAGTTCAGAGTAGCTGAATTTATATTGAGGTCTTTGATCCACTTGGATTTAAATTTTGTGCATGGTGACAGATATGGATCTATTTGCAGCCTTCTACACATTGACATCTAGTTATTCCAGCACCATTTGTTGAAGATGCTTTCTTTTTTCCATTGTACATTTTTGGCTTCTTTGTCAAAAACTATATGTTCATAGGTGGGGAAGTTTTCTTCTATGATCTTGTTAAATATATTTTCTGTGCCTTTGAGTTGGTATTCTTCTCCTTCCTCTATCCCTCTTATTTGTAGGTTTGGTCTTTTCATGTTGTCCCAAATTTCTTGGACATTTTGGGTCATGACTTTGTTGGTTTTAGAGTTTTCTTTGTCTGATGAATCTATTTCTTCTACTGTATCTTCAACACCAGAGATCCTCTCTTCCATCTCCTTCATTCTGTTGGTTATACTTGCCTCTGAAGTTCCTGTTTGTTTACTCAGATTTTCTATTTCCAACATTCCTTCTGCTAGTGTCTTCTTAATTTTTTCTTTTTCCGTCTTCAGATCTTGGACTGTCTCCCTTGCTTTTTCATGATTTTCACTCAAGGATTTATTTTTTTCTTCTTATTTAATTGTCCTTTCCTCTAGTTTTTTTTATAGTGTTCTTCCCATTTTTTGTTCATCTCTTCCTCTACTTTGTTTTTGATTTCTTCTATATAAGGCTCTAGACTCTTCATGATGTTACTTATAAGGTTCTTTTCTTCTTCTTCTTCCATTACGTGATGTTCAGGTCTAGCTGTTGGAGAAGGGCTAGGTTCTGGTGATGCTGTATTGCTCTTTATCTTGTTGTATGTACTTCTGCCTGACATCTGCCCATCTCCTCTTGTGTTCATTCTTGGTCTTGTCAGTGTACTTGGTCCAGAGGAAGTTGACAGATTTAGGGAACCTCTCTCTGGTCCAGATGGAAGTTCTTGGCCAGATGGGAGCGCTGCTCCAGATAGGAGCTGGGGGGCTGGACTCTGAGTCTTGAGAAGTCCCTGGGGTCTCCTTATTTTGTCCAGATGGGAGTTCCTCTTGTCCAGATGGGAGTTCCTCTCGTCTCTGGGCCAGATGGGAGTTCCAGGGCAGGATGGAAGCTTTGGGCTTGTCTCTGATTCTCAGGAAGTGGCTGAGGTCTCCAGAAGGTGTGTGTGGGGCCAGGGTGTGGAGACTACAGTGTCTGCCTACAGTCTGGGAAAAGGGGAGCCTTCCTGCAGGGCCTGTTGATTGGCCAGAGATTGGGGCCAAGTTGGACAGGTCCTCCTAGAGTGGCCTGTGTCCACCGGTGGAACCCAAGGGCAGTTGCCTCTCTGACTATAACCCCATGCACTCACCTCTGGTCCAGATTGGACTTCCAGGGTGGATGGTAGCTGGGGGCTGGTCTCTGAGTCTAAGGAAGTGGCTGGTGTCTTGGGCAAGTGGTTGTGGGGGCAGGGTATGGAGACTGCAGTGTCTGCCTGCAGTTTGGAAAAGGGGAGCCTTCCCCTCAGGGCCCACCAATTGGCAGGAAATTCGGGCCAAGTTGGTCAGGTCCTCCCAGGGTGGCCTGTGTCCAGTGGTGGGACTCAGGTGCAGTTGCCTCTCTAACTATAACCCAGGCACTCTGAGAATCTTTTGTAGAACAAAGGACATGGTCAATAAGGTCAAATGACAACCTACAGGATGGACAAAGATCTTCACCAACCCCACTTCTGACAGAGGGCTGATCTCCAAAATACATAAAGAACTAAAAAATATAGACTTCAAAATACTGAACAATCCAATTAAAAATGGGCTACAGAGCTTAACAGAGAATTCTCAACAGAAGAATATCAAATGGCTGAAAGGCATTTGAGGAATTGCTCAACATCTTTAGTCATCAGGGAATTGCAAATCAAAACAACCCTGAGATACCATCTTACATCCATCAGAATGGCTAAGATCATAGTCAGTGAAGACAGCTTATGTTGGAAAGTATCTGGTTTTTTTGTTTTATTTACCTGATTTCTTTTGTTAAATATTTATATTTTTGATAATAGACCTTTATCAGATGACCATTTTTGTTTATTTAATTTTTTGTGTTCAATCTGTATACTTTAGATATATGAGTTTTATCAGATAACAATTTTTTTTATCAGATTTCTTGGGATTAATGTGTATATTTTGCATATCAGCACTTTACTGCTGAGAATTTTTGTTTTATATAATTCTTGTGTTCCATATGTATATTTTGTATACTTGACAGTTATCAGATTTGAAGTTTTTCTTACCTGATAAAGGCTTAAATTCAAAATATGTATATATAACACAAGAAACACGAAAAACAAAACAAAATTTTCATGTGGTAAAGATTAAATATGAAAAATATATGATTGAACACCAGAAATGAAATAAAACAAAATTTCTAAATTGATAACAATCTAATATCAAACATATCCACATTGAACATAATTTGATAAACAAAAATCTCATCTGATAAAAGTCTTATATCCAAAATATACATACTGAATACAAGAAATTATTTAAATAAAAATTTTTACCTTATAAAGAACTAATATAAAAAATATATATCCTAAACACAAGAAATCATATATAGAGAACATATATTCTGATCTGATAAAGTTCTATATCAAAATATACATACTGAATTCATGAAATAAGAAGAAACAAAATTCTCACCAGTATGTCTAATATCCAAAATATGCATACTGAACACAAGAAATTAAAGAAAACATTTTCATTTGCTTAGTTGAATATCCAAAATATATACATTGAACAAAATCTAATGCTAAAGGTGTAATACACAAAATATACATGTTGAACCCTAGAAATCAGATAAATAAAACACAAATTCTCAGGTATATAAAACAAAAATTGTCAACTGATAAAGTTCTAATATCATATATATCAAAAAATTAGAAACAACAAAATTCTCACTTGTAGGTCTAAGACACAAATTAAACATATTGAGTGGATATATAAAACAAAAATTCTCATCTGTTTAATTCTAACACCCCAAATTTAAATACTGAACATAATTAGATAAATATAACAAAAATTCTCATCTGAGAAAAGTCTAATATCAGACATGTAGTTATTGAAGACTATAAATTAAATAACACCCAAATTCTCCTCTGATAAAGTTCTAATATCAAAAATATACAAGAAATCAGAAAAATAAAAGAAAAATTCCCACTGAATAAAGGTCCAATATCCAATATATACATATAGAAAAAGAAATTAGAAAAACATGTTTGTCTTTCTGAGTCTGGGTTAATTCACTCAAGATGTTTTTTTCTAATTCCATCCTTTTGCCTGCAAACCTCATGATGCCATTGTTTTTCTCTGCTGATAAGTACTCCATTGTGTATATGGACCACATTTTCTTTAGCCATGCCACAGGCTCTGTTTTTCTTTCTTATTAGAGGGAGGAGAATAGTCTTTATCCTCATGTCATTCCTGCCCACATTTGAGGTTCTGCTTTTGAGAAAAATTCAGAGACATGATTTTGGGCAATGGCATACCCTGAAGATACAGCCTACCAGAAACACAGACCTTATATAAAATGAATTAATGATGATAGAGTGGACCTGACATTGAAACCAAAGGGGTTGAAAGAATGAAAACCTATTCTTCATGTACTCTTCTGTGATAAAGATCAAGCAATCTCACTTCTAATTTCTCTCAGTGGTAATTTGCTGTAGCTTACTGATCAGTCTCTGCACCTTCTGTTTCACCTGAATCTTGGTGAGGAAGATTTGATGGGATGGTGGCTCCCTGTTGCTCCTTGTGGGTAGATTAACACAAATTATCTTGCAGTATGACAAGGCAAAGAGGATGGACAGACCACCTTGAGTCCTAATCAAGTGTTTCAGAAAGCTCAATTACCAATGACTCAGTGACAGCCAAAATTATTTTGTCCATGCTGCAGATGACACCTCTGGGAAACTCAGCTGTCTTCTCTATTTGAAGGAAGTGGTTATCTCATCTAACTCATTCTCTCTGCCTTCATAGCAATGCACCAAGTAACGAAGGAGATAGGATCTTCAGGCTTATTCACAGCTGCAGTCTCAAAATTCAGTTTAGATGCCAAGTCCACAAGAATGTGGGTTTATGAGTCAGGAGAAAATTGCCATAGTTCACAATCACCTCCATCATTTAGAGATTCCACAAATACCTTGACAGTTACTCTAACCATATAACTATTAATGGAGAAGACATATAAGGGCAGAACATTGTCGTCAGACTCAACATGTCATCTCACTGACAACCTAGGACACACAGAGCAACTGGGAAGTACCAAAAGTTAGCCAGTGTGGTTGAAGTACAGTGATGTCCTGCCTTTAAATTGTCACTCCTCATTAATCCCTCCCGTTTTAATGTTGGTCTCATGTTCAGTAATCAATGCCTACCCCCCAAATGGAACAAAAGCAAAGAGTTCCCAGGATAAAGCTTTGGCCTTACCAGTTCCTGACCTCTGAGCCAGAAAAATTAATATCCTGGAAACCTTGAATTTCAAGAGCTATGACAAGCAGGGAGATGTGTTGGTTCCCAGAGACTGCAGCTTTCTGTGCCCCATTACTGGAAGATTCAGTTCAATCCCTCTTCCTCCAAGAAGCTTCTCTTTTCCTGCACAGAACTCATTACACAATTCCCTTGACCATTTCTTTCTTGATGTTTTACACTGAGGCAAAAGGTCAGCTTTCTTCTGTCACTCTCTGTTCTCTCTACCCTTTCCAATCTCTTCCTGAACTAGACTCTTCAGTATGCCATCATGTTCATCACTAAATGGGGAAGATGTTCAATAAACTTCCCACAGCCAGTCGGTATTGCCACAGCAAAGGTGACATCACAGAGGTGGCCAGGGATCTCCAGGATACATTAGAATGTCCAGGGAAGAGCTGCAGATGTCATGGGAACTGACATTGCTTCCCTGCTAATGGTCTTTCCTCATAATACACTAGAAGTCAAGCTGACCTTTGCAGGAGACTCTGCTGAGATACAAAGGTAGCCCTTCAGTACACTCTTCATCCAAAGCCAGAGATCTCTCTCCGATTGATAGGACATCCTTTAGTTCTTTCCATGTGTGGAACTGAATGTTTATCTCCTACTGAAACTTTATGTACTCAAGGTAATAATATCAGAAATTTATGTATGCTATAGTTCTTAGTAAGTACCTGCATCTCCTTGTCTCCTTAGCCACAGGACATTATAGACTTAATGCTGACTGAGAAGGACACTTGTTAAACAATTTATTTGACCTTTATCACATGAGTACTTTGTTTTCTTTTTCTGATTTGTCAGGTTCAATATGCATATTTTGGATATAAGTTCTTTATTAGATGAGAATTTATGTTTTCTTTAATTTTTTGTGTCAGTGTATATTTTTGATATTTGGCATTTATCACATGATAATTTTTTACTTATTTGATTTCTTGTATTCAATATGTATATTTTGGATATTAGACCTCTATTGTGTGAGAATTTCAGAACATTATAAGATGATAATTTTTGGGATTACACCTTTATCAGAAGAGAATTTTTTGTTTTTTGTTGGATTTGTTGGGATCAATGTTTATATTTTGGATATTAGACTTTTGACTGATGAGAGTTTTTGTTTTATTTAACTTCTTGATTTCCATATAGCATATGTTTGCTATTAGACCTATATGAGATGAGAGATTTTGTTGTATTTATCTGATTTCTTGTGTTCCATATGTATATTTTGGATATTAGAACTTTTCAGATGAGAATTTTAATTTAATTTTCTGATTTCTTGTGTTCAATATGTATATTTTTCATATTACACCTTTATCAGCTGTGAGAATGTTGGTTTTATTTATATTCTTGTGTTTAATATGTATATTTCAGATATTAGAACTTTATCAGATGAAAATTTTTATTTTTTTTGTCTGATTTCTTAGTATGAATGTGTATATTTTGGATATGGGAACTTTACGGCTATAACTATTTTTTTATTGAATTCCTGTGTTCCATAGAGGTATATTTGGATATTAGACCTTTATTACATGAGAATTTTTGTTTTATCTATCTAATTATGTTCAAAATGTATATTTTGTATAGTAGACAGACCTTTATCACATGAGAAATTTTGTTTTATCTAATCTTGTATGTTCAGGTAGATATTTTGGATATTAAACATTAATCACTAGAGTTTTTTTTTTTGTTTTTCTGATTACTTTTGTTCTTTTTTATATTTCTGATTTAGACCTTCAGAAAAAAAAATTATTTTATTTATAGGATTTCTTATGTTCAACATGTATATTTTTCCTATAACACATAGGAAATGAAAATTGTTTTATTAATCTGATTTCTAATGCTCAATATGTATATTTTCAATATAAAAATTCGTCAAGGAGTGTATTTGTTTATTTTATTTCTTGTGTTCAATATGTGTATTTTTGGTATTACACCTGTATCACGTGAGAATTTTATCTATTTTTGTATGTTCAATAACAATATTTTTGATATTTGACCTTTATCAAATGAGAATTTTTGTTTAATTTTTCCAATTTATTGTGAGCAATATGTATGTTTTTAGATATTAGACCTATATCAGATGAGAATTCTTGTTTTATTGATCTGATTTCTTGTCTTCAATATGTATATTTTTGGTATTAGACCTTTATCTGGTGAGAAATTTTTTTTTATTTAATTTCTCATGTTCAATATATATTTTGAATATTTGATTTTTATCAGATGAGGATTTTGTTTCTTTTTCTGATTTCTTGTGTTAAATAGGTATATTTTGGATTTGAGACCTTAATCAGGGGAGAATTTTCATTTCATTTTTCTAATTTCTTGTGTTTGATATGCATAATTTTAATATTAGACATATATAAGATGAGAATTTTTGTTTTAATTATCTGGTATCCTGGCTTTAATATGTATATTTTGAATATGAAACCTACATCTGATAATTTTGGATTTTTTACTAATTTATTGTGTACAACATGTACATTTTTAATATAAGACTTTTATTGCATGAGAATTTTTAATTTATTTACCTGATTTATTTTGGATACTGACCTTAATCAGGTGAGAATTTTTGATATAATTAATTTCTTGTTTTAATTATATATATTGTCAATATTCAACCTTTTTCAGATGAGAATTTTTGTTTTATTTAATTCCTTGTGTTCTATATCTATATTTTGGATAAAATCTGTTATCCAGTGAGAATTTTTTATTTATTCATCTGATTTCTAGTGTTCAATATGTATATTTTGGATATTGTTCCTTAATCAGATGAAAATTTTTGTCATATATGTTTATTTATTATCTGCAGTATGCATATTTTAGCTATTAGTTTTTTCTCAGGTGAGAATTTTTTTTTGTTTAATTTCTTGTGTTCAGTATGTATATTTTTGATATTAGAAATTAACAGATGAGGATTTTCATTTTGTCATCTAATTTCTTCTGTTCAATATGTATGTTTTGGATATTATATTTTATCAGATAAGAACTATTTTTATTTTATCTGATTTAATGTTTTCAATATGTATATTTTTGATATTAAAACTTTATAAGATGAGAATTTTTATTTACTGGTCTTATTTCTTGTGTTCAAAATGTATTTTTTAGATATTAGACTTATAGCAGGTGGAAAATTTTGTTTTATTTATTTAATTATAATCAATACATATATTTTATATTGGACCTTATGCATATTATTGATTTTTTTATTTGATTACTTTTGTTCAATATGTATATTTGATATTAGTTTTTTCAGGAGATAATTTTTTTAATTTCATTTGTTCAACATGAATATTTTTGATATTAGACATTTATCAGATGAGAATTTTCATTTTATTTATCTAATTATGTTCAATATGTCCATTTTCAACATTAGACCATTATCAGATAAAAATTTTTATTTTATTTTTCCGGGTTTTTTTTGTGTTCAATATGTATATTTTTGATACTAGATCTACCACTGATAAATTTTTGGTTTTCTAAATTATTGTGTTCAATATATTTATTTTAGATATTAGACTTTTCTTAGACCAGGGTTTTGTATTTACTTTTCTGATTCCTTGTGTCCAATACATATATTTTTGATGTTAGACCTGTATCAGATGAGAATTTTTGTTTTATTTATCTGGTATCCTGTGTTTTATATTTGTATTTTGAATATTAGACATTAATCAAATGAGAATTATTGTTTTATTTAATTTCTTGTGTTCAACGTGTATAATTTGGTTATTAGACTTTATCAAATGAGAAATTTTTTAATTTATCTAATTATGTTCAATATATATATTTTGGATACTATACCTTTATCAGATATGAGTTTTTGTTTTATTTATCTAATTACTTTCAATATGCTCATTTTTAAATTTTGGTATAATTTTTTTTTTTTCATTTTTCTTTATTAAGAAATTTTGTACTCATTCGACATACCTTCCACAGATTCCCCCTTCTTCCTTTGTTCCACCCCCCAGCCTTTTTTCTCAAGCCACCCTGCATCCTCACATCCCCATAATTGAGGTCTTTCATGGGGAGTCAGCAGAGCCCAGCACACTGAGCCTAGGCAGCTCCAAGCTCCTTGCCAGTGCACCAAGGCTGTGCAAGGTGTCACACCACAGGCACCAGATTCCCAGAAGCCTGTCCATGTACCAGGGACAGATCCCCATCCCCCTGGTTGGGTGCCTCCTAAACAATTTGTGCCAAACAACCATCTTCCGTGTTCAGAGGACCTAGTCTTGTCCCATGGGGGCTCCACAGCCACCAGTCCACAGTTCATGGGCTTCCTAGTGTGGCCGGTCATCTCTGCGTATCCTCCCATCATGGTTACCAGAGTAGACCAGTCCAGGCACCCTCCAGAACACTGCCAGCATATCAAGGTTGGGTCATCCTTGTGGATTCCCGAGAACCTCCAGAGCAGCCTGCCTCTTCCTATTTCCATGATGTCCTCATTTATCATGGGATCTTCTCCCTGCCCTCCCACTCTGCCCCTGTTTCAGGTTGACCTACCTGTTTCCCAATGTTCTCATCCCCCAATCCTTTCCCTAAGACACCCCATACACCCAGTTTGTTCATGTAGAACTATCAGATGACAATTTTCATTTAATTTATCTAATTTCTTGTGTTGAATAAACATTCTTGATATTAGAACTCTATGAGATGAAAATTTTTGTTTTATTTATGTGGTATGCTGTGTTTACTATGTATGTTTTGGATATTAGATCTTTATCAGGTGAGAGTTTTTGTTTTATTTATCTTATGATGTTCAATATGTATATTTTAAAAAGTAGACATTTATCAGATGAAAAATTTTGCTTTACTTATCTAATTATGTTCAATATGTATATGTTTTTATATTAGAATTTTATCAGGTGAGAATTTTTGTTATGTTTAATTTTTTGTGTTCAATGAGTATATTTTTGGTATTAGACCTTCATTATATGAGAATTTTTTGTTTTGTTCTTCTGATTTCTTGTGTTCAGTATATATAATTTGGATATTAGACTTTTGTCAGATGAGAGTCTTTGTTTTTGATCTGAATTCCTGTGTTCAATATGTATATTTTTATATTAGACATTTTTCAGAAGAGACGCTTTGTTTGTTTTGTTTTGTTTTATTTATTTATTTATTTTATTATTATTTTTTTTTGTTTTCATATTTGATTTTATTACAATTATCCATATTTTAAAAGCAAATTAATTATGCCTGAGGTGCAGTTAACATTTAAACACAGAACACATATTATGCCTAGAGGTCACACTATTCTCTCTCACAAAAATCCCTGAAAGAAACATCACCAGGTCATCAAAAGAAAACTGATCCTTTCCTTTCCTGATGATTCAATTGTCCATAACCATGTCAAATTTCTGTTTAACTTTGATCATAGCTTTCTGAAATACTATTTATGTATCCTCTAGAATTTAAATTTTGTCTCATTTGTCTGATCACAACATTCTTAAGTATCTTAGTAGTAACTGTCTGCTCATAAGGATAAGCAAAAGTTTGGTATAACTTAGGACCACACAAATGCATTTTCTTGTGGGGAAAATTTGGATTCAGTCTCTCTACACAGAGGCCTGAGTTATGAGTTATGATGGTGTGATGCTCTGAAACCACAATTGGTATAGACTATAAGATGATTCATGAGTTTTAGTAATTCTTGGCATTGCTTGATATCCTTAAGTTCAGGTAAATTATATGAGATATTAAATAATTAAATTTTGTATACTTAAAATCTTGACTATATTTCATTTTCCTTTATTATTATTATTATGTGTTTTAATTTTATACATCAGCCATGGGTTCCCCTGTCCTCGTCCCACCCATAACCACCCTCATCTTCAACCCAGCTCCTCCCCTCCATTCCCAAGTACTCCAGGACCAAGACACCCCTGGGGATTCATTTAAACCTGGTGGATTCATTACAGGCAGATCCAGTCCCCTCCTTAAAGACTGGGCACATGTAAGACCAAGGTTCCAAAGAGCCAGCTCATGCATTAAGGACAGGTCCTGGTCCCACAGACTGGGTGCCTCCCAAACAGATCAAGCTATTCAATTGTCTCACTTATCCAGAGGGCCTGATCTAGCTGGGGGCTCCTCAGCCATTGGTTCATGATTCATGTGCTTCCATTCGTTTGGCTATTTGTCCCTGTGCTTTTTGCAATGTTGGATTCAACCATTCATGCTCTTGTAGTCCCTCCTCTTTCTCAACAGTTGGACACCTGGAGCTCCACCTGGGGCCTGGCTGAGGATCTCTGCATCCACTTACATCAGTTATTGGATGAGAGTTACAAGACGACTGTTAGCATATTTAGTCATCTGATCACCAGACTAGGTCAGATCAGGCTTTCTCTCGACCATTTCCAGCAGTCTACAGAGGATATATCATTGTGGATTTCTGGGGACCTCTCGAGCACACTGCCTATTCATGTTCTCATGTTGTCTTCATTTATCATGGTCTGTTATTCCTCATTCTCCCTTTCTGTTCTTAATCCAGCTGGGATCTCCTGCTCCCCTAAACTTTCTTTCCCTCAAATCTTGCCCTTCATTACTCCTACTGTTGTCTAGGTTGTTAATGTAGTGTTGTGGATATCGCTCTGTGTAAATAAAGTTCTGATTGGCTAATGGTCAGGCAGGAAGTATAGGCGGGACAAGAGAGAAGAAAATTCTGAAAAGTAGAAGGCTAGGGAGAGACACCACCAGCCGCCACCATGAGAAGCAACATGTAAAGACACTGGTAAGCCACAAGCCTTGTGACAAAGTATAGACTAACAAAAATGGGTTAATTTAAGATAAAAGTAGATAACAAGCGGCCTGCCACGGCCATACAGTTTGTAAGCAATGTAAGTTTCTATGTGCTTTCTTGGTTGGGTCTGAGTGACTGTGGGACTGGCGGGTAAGAGAGATTTGGCTTGACTGGGCTAGGCAGGAAAACTCTAACTACAAATGGCGCCCAACGTGGGGCAAGAGTTTCCACCTAAAACCTGAGAAAAAAGATTCTAAACGGAACTAAAAACAGCGTCCTAGTTGTCTCCCTCAAGTTAGCGGCAGCCTGCCGGTTTGAGCTACTCTGGCGGGTTCCTGGCATATGCGTCTGACCTGTACTGAGGCGGGAATGAGGAATCTACAAGCAACACTTTACTCTACTGCATGATGGATTTAGCCTTTGATAGTTTAAAAAAAAAAGTTTCTGGGCTATGCACTGCTTTGATAGAACTGCTTCTGATAGTTGATGGTACACATGGCTACAGACCCAGAGCTGGCGGTAAACTGTACCACCGCCATGTTGGGAAGCTGAAATGGGTGGAGCCAACAGCCACAATGGTGTTTCAGTCTTACAAAGATGGATATTACACAAAAAATCTGGTTTGTCTTGTCTTTGGGATTTTTAACTACAAAAAAAGATTTGATCATAAAAGCTGTTGAGTTAAACAAATATGTAAATTTTAAAGATACCTTGACTTCAAAATTTAGATATAAGGATATATTGCTTTGGAAAGGAGTCTCTGCTTTTGTTTCCACAGAAAGCCAGAGACTATGGATTTGTTCCAGATTAAGATACATCAGGTTTGATCAGCCAAGACCACCTAAAAGGTCTCCGATGACACCATGGCCCAGATGATCTGACATCCAAAATGCTTTCAAGGCAACTGGCTCAGAGGTTTACCCTCATGAACTACTCCAGAATCCTAAAATTTTCTTTATGTCCCCATAAGATACAGCGCCCCCCTCCAGCAAAAAATAGTAAGAAAAACTATGTCCACATTCCCAAAATTATCAAGCTGGCTTTGGAGATGGAATTGGCTCACTCCTTCTCTAAACCCAGACATATTGCTAAAAAAAAAAAAGGTTAAGAGATTCTTGTGTCCCAAATCAAAAGAGCCCTCTGATGTGGGACAGAAAAAAAACAATATTTTTCTTTAAAACAGGTTAATTATAAATGCGATCTCTTTCTAAAGAAGAAAAGGGGATATGATATAAATATAATAGGATAAAAGGATAGATTAAGAAAGAAACTTACTTCTAAAGAGCAACAACTTGTTTAAAATGTTTTACATTGGTATAGATTTTAGTCTATTGATACAAACTTAAAGTTAATTTTATTATACTATATATATATATTTCTACTATGTTTAAGGTATTATGTTTATATAACTCATTTAAAATTGTAATAGATAATTAAAATAGATTAATAATTAATCATCTATGATAATCATACTCATAGCCATGTTAGTTAAGTCTTCTGGATATACATAGAGATATTTCAAATAGATAGGTAATCTTCAAATACTTCAAAGACCTTCAAAATATGACATTTAAAATATTTTTAAAATTTAGACTTTCTGGACAATGAGACATGTCTGTTCCTGACAGCACCGATTTACTTCAGAGAGGAGGATGGACATTAAAAACATTTCATATGGAGTTTATCTTCACCTTGACAAAAATAGCCATTTGGACAAGAAACTGTTCTTGCCTGGACTGCTCGATCAACTGGACATACAAAACCCATAAAAAGATGACCACTAAACTTTGCTTGACAAAATGATCCTCAGGCTCCTGCTTCACAGAGAAAACTAACAGACATTCTACAGGACACTGAGAAAAATGACCAAGAGACTCTAGCCCTGTGGGCTAAAGACAAATGCCCCAACATTACAAAGAAACATTAGGTGACTGTTCAGGCTGCCAGCTGTCTCTGTCTACCCTGCAAGACTCCCGAAAGTTACTTGCATCCTTCTCCCAGTTCTCAGGTAATATTAAAACCTTCTGATGTCTTTGATATGGTTAAAGACTAGATAGTTATAATTTCCTCAGTTATAATACAAGATAAGTTACATATAAAACCTTAGACTCACAAATATAAGATAGATAAGATATCTTCTTTAATATTGTAAATATAATTCTTGCTAGATAATTGTTTTGTTATATGTAATTATACTATATAAAAGTTAAAACCTTCCTTAAAAAAAAAAAAAACGGGAAAATGCTGTGGATATCGCTCTGTGTAAATAAAGTTCTGATTGGCTAATGGTCAGGCAGGAAGTATAGGCGGGACAAGAGAGAAGAAAATTCTGAAAAGTAGAAGGCTAGGGAGAGACACCACCAGCCGCCACCATGAGAAGCAACATGTAAAGACACTGGTAAGCCACAAGCCTTGTGACAAAGTATAGACTAACAAAAATGGGTTAATTTAAGATAAAAGTAGATAACAAGCGGCCTGCCACGGCCATACAGTTTGTAAGCAATGTAAGTTTCTATGTGCTTTCTTGGTTGTGTCTGAGTGACTGTGGGACTGGCGGGTAAGAGAGATTTGGCTTGACTGGGCTAGGCAGGAAAACTCTAACTACAATGTAGATCTCATCCATTTCTCTGTCATTGGGTGATTCGTGTGTCTTTCTTAGGGTCCTGTTTTCTAGGTAGCCTCCCTGGAGTTGAGAGTAGCAGTCCAGTCATCTTTGCTTTACATCTAGTATCCTCCTATGTTTGAGTACATACCATGTTTGTCCTTCTGAGTATGGGTTACCTCACTCAGGATGATATTTTTCTAGATCCATCCATTTTCCTGCAAACCTCATGATGTCATTGTTTGTCTCTGCTGAGTACTACTCCATTGTGTCTATGTACCACATTTTCTTTATCCATTCTTTAGTTGCAGGGCATCTAGGATTTTTCCATGTTCTGGCTATAACTAACAAAGCTGATATGAACATAGCTGGGCAAATAACCTTGTGGTATGATTGAGCATTCATTGGGTATATGCCCAAGAGTTCTATAGCTGGGTCTTGGGCTAGATGGATTCCCAATTTTTTAAGGAAGCGACATATTGATTTCCAAAGTGGCTGTACAAGCTTGCATTCCCACCAGCAGTGGAGGAGAGTTCCCCTTGCTCCACATCCTCTCCCGCATAAGCTGTCTTCTGTGTTTTTGATCTTAGCCACGCTGACAGGTGTAAGGTGGTATATCAGAGTCGTTTTTGATTTGCATTTCCCAGATAATTAGGGATGTTCAGCAATTCCTTAAATGTCTTTCAGCCATTTGAACTTCCTCTGTGGAGAATTCTCTGTTTAGTTCTATAGCCCATTTCTTAAATGGACTGTTGGGCATTTTGATGTCTAATTTCTTGATTTCTTTATATATTCTGGATATTAGCCCTATGTCAGATGTGGGGATGGTGAAGAACTTTTCCCATTCTGTAGGCTGTCGCTTTGTCTTGTTGACTGTGTTCTTTGCTCTACAAAAGCTTCTCAGTTTCAACAGGTCCCATTGATTGATTGTTTCTCTCAGTGTCTGTGCTACTGGTGTTATATTTTGAAAGTTAGCTCCAGAGCCAATGCATTCAAGAGTACTTCTTACTTTCTCTTCTATCAGGTTCAGAGTAACTGGATTTATGTTGAGGTCTTTGATCCACTTGGACTTAAGTTTTGTGCACGGTGACAGATATGGATCTATTTGCAGCCTTCTACACATTGACATCCAGTTATGACAGCATCATTTGTAGAAGATGCTTTCTTTTTTCCATTGTACATTTTTGGCTTCTTTGTCAAAAATTATATGTTCATAGGTGTGCGGGTTAATGTCACGGTCTTCAATTTGATGCCATTGGACCACATGTCGGGTTTTGTGCCAGTACCAAGCTGTTTTTATTTTGATAGCTCTGTAGTAGAGCTTGAGCTCGGGGATTGTGATGCCTCCAGAAGTTGTTTTATTATACAGGATTCTTTTGGCTATCCTGGGTTTTTTGTTTTTCCATATGATGTTGAGTATTATTCTTTCCAGATCTGTGAATAATTGTGTTGGTAATTTGATGGGGATTGCATTGAATCTGTGGATTACTTTTGGTAAGATTGTCATTTTTACTATGTTAATTCTGCCTATCCATGAGCATGTGAGCTTTTTCCATTTTCTGACATCTTCTTCAATTTCTTGTTTCAGGGACTTAAAGTTCTTGTCATATAGGGCCTTCACATGCTTAGTTAGCTTAAACTCAAGGCATTTTATGTCATTGTGACTATTTTAAAGGGTGATGTTTCTCTGATTTCCTACTCAGACTGTTTGTGTATTGTATATAGGAGGGCTACTGATATTTTAGAGTTAATCTTGTGTCCTGATATGTTGCTGAAAGTTTTTATTAGCTGTATCAGTTCCTTGTTTGAATTTTTGGGGTAACTCATGTATACTATGTCATCTGCAAATAGGGAAAGCTTGACTTCTTCCTTTCCAATTTGTATCCCCTTAATCTCTTTATGTTGTCTTATAGCTCTGGCTAGAACTTCAAGTACTACATTGAATAAGTATGGGGAGAGGGGACGACCTTGCCTTGCTCCTAATTTTAGGGGTATTGCTTTGAGTTTCTCTCCATTTAATTTGATGTTGGCAGTTGGCTTGATGTAGATTGCCTTTATTATGTTTAGTTATGTTCCCTGTATTCCTGATCGCTCCAAGACCTTTATCATGAAGGGGTGTTGGATTTTGTCAAATGCCTTTTCTGCATCTGCTGAGATGATCATGTGGTTAATTTTTTTTTTGAGTTTGTTTATATGGTGTATTACATTGATGGACTTTCATATGTTGAACCATTCTTGCATCCCTAGAATGAAGCGTACTTGTTCATGGTGGATAATTTTTTTGGTGTGTTCTAGGAGTCTGTTTGCCACAATTTTATTGACTAGTTTTTCATCAATGTTCATGAGGGAGATTTGTCTATAGCACTCTTTCTTTGTTTCATCTTTGTTTGGTTTAGGAATCAGGGTAATTGTAGCTTCATAGAAGGAATTTGGTAATATATCTTCTGTAACTATTGTGTGGAACAATTTAAAGAGTATTGGTATTAAGTCTTCTTTGAAGATCTGGTAGAATTCTGCAGTGAAGCCACCAGGTCCAGGGCTTTTTTTGGCTGGGAGACTTTTAATGACTGATTCTATTTCCTGAGGGGTTATTGGACTATTTAAATGGTTTATCTAGTCTTGATTTAACTTAGGTATGTGGTCCTATCCAGAAAATTATCCATTTCTTTTAGATTTTCCAGTTTTGTGGAGTAGAGGCTTTTGAAGTATGTCCTGATGATTCTCTGGATTTCCTCATTGTCTTTGGTTATGAGGCCATTTTCATTTCTAATTTTGTTAATTTGGATGCTCTCTCTCTGTCTTTTGGTTAGTTTGGATAAGGGCTTGTCTATCTTGTTCATCTTCTCAAAGAACCAACTCTTTGTTTCATTAATCCTTTGTATTGTTCTCTTTATTTCTATTTTATTAATTCCCTGGCTTCTGTTCCTCCTAGGAGACTTTG
>NW_023413695.1:0-18943 GCF_903995425.1 Onychomys torridus | reverse complement strand
ACTTTTTTCAAACAAGAACCTTAAATCTGATCTCCTTTGTTTAGCCCTTTTCCTGACCATTAACAACAACAACTTGTAACCAACTCTCCTAAACCATGACAACTATCCCAAACCCAAAAACGCGCACTGAAAGACCAAAAAGCCACCCCCCAACCTACCTACCGGGAATGTGGGTGTCATGTCCTTAAAATGGCCTTCCTGCTGTTTATCTTTAGGGATTCTGAAAGAAAATGTTTGGATCCATTGTCAAGTTCTGGGAGAGGTAGCTATATCATTTGTTGTCCAGTATCTGCATAATGCCAAAGTGCAGGGATTATTATTATTATCTCAAGTTCTCATTTGAGTAGTCTGTGAGGCTGGATCATCTCAGCTAGCCACCTAAAAATTGTTCTGAGTAGCTTTGTAATAAAAAGCTGATCTTTGTGTGATGTTTGTCAGCTTAGTGGTATTATTATTGAACACATGGAATTGTCATTTTGGGGCACCATCATCTTTCTGGAAACTCCAAATTCACTGTTAGACCAGGTCATGATTCCCTGCAGAAAACTGATAGAAACTCCAACACAAAAACATGTATAGGCAGCTAAATGAAGCCTTTTTTAAGAATTTGTTAGTACTCTATATGACAATTAATATCATAACAAAGGTTATATATATCTATAATTCATACCTTAAGAAAAGTTTAAAGAATCAAAATAGAACCAAAGTATTGAGATTACTGGCAATAGAACAGAACCTTAATTGGTTGGTTGTCCTATATTGAAGATTGCTTTCTTCTGATGTGATACAGAATCTTTGCATTTCCTTTTAACAACATGCTAGGGTTTAAAGGAGAGAGCTATTCTCCAATTCCAAAGCCATCTTTAATTTTTAATTGAACTAGTACTACAAAAAGAACATTTGTATAAAGAAGAGCAGAAACAGACATTTAGGAAGACTTACGAAATTTTATATGTGATATACCAAAAGAAAAGTTTCCTCTTTTTCTTAGGAATTTTTTTTCCTAGATGATTTGTCCTTTTTCTTCAGTTGTCTCATTTGTCCAGTGTTCTTCAAATTCCTTAGCCTTCATTCTCCAGAAAGACAAAAACAAAACCTTTCCCAAGCCTAACTTTGGGGAGGTTCCATTTTGTGAAGTTGTATCTGATTAAATGAAATGCATGCATTAAAGGCATAAGTTAGTTTAAATTGGATGGTCATCCTAGTTGATGAACTAACACTTCTTCAAACTAAAAGGTCTCTCCTATTCAAATCAAATCTTTATCAATTTGATGGTATCCACAGCTTGTCTTCCCTTGTAGAAACAAAAGAAAAACCTCGTTCCCAACATAACACATGTCCTGGTTTCCATTCTGAGGTCAGCATATCTTTAAAGTATATAGTCTGCTTTAATTCTGTAGTTTTCTATAATCCAATGTTGCTCTGCAGCTGTTGTTCCTTTCTCATTAGCATTAGGAAAATTCAAACTTAATAGAACATTATGTAATCTACATCTGGGGGGCTTGATACCCCTTTCTATTTATTTAGCATACCCTTTAGAGTTTGGTTAGATCTTTTTAACTACTGCTTGTTCTGTAGGATTATGTGGTAAACATGTAATCTACTTTATATTGTCATAAGCAAAAATATTTTTAATTTTATCCGCTGGAGCATTGTCAGTTTTAATTTGTGTAGGTATAACCCTGATGGCCATAACTTCTAGCAAATTCATGATTACAGAATCAGATTTTTCAGAACTTAGAGCAGCTGCCCATTGAAATCCTGAATAAGTATCAGTGGCATGATTTACTTATTTCAATTACCAAATTCTGCGAAGAGAAACACATCTATCTGCCAGATTTCATTCCTCTGAATAACTTTTGGGTTACATCCTGCTGGTAGTGGAGTCTGATTGTCAAATGAACAAGTAGGACTTTTCCTTAAAATTCCCTTGGCTTGTTGCCAGGTTATGGAAAAATCCTTTTTTAAATCTTTGCTATTGACCTGATGTTTTGTATGAAATTATAAGGCCTCCAGAACATTTCCTATCAATAATTTTTCAGTCTCATCATTACTTTGTGCTAGAGAAGCTGGTAGATACATATGGCATTGGATGTGAGTTGTATATAAGGGATGCTATGTATTCCCGATTATATCTTGTAATTGAATAAATAGTTAATTCTAAGTCATCAGGGATAAATTCTGCAGTCTCAATATGTAGTACCACACTTTCAGCTTACTGAGAGGCATTAACTCTGTTAGAGGTTCCCAAATAATCCATTAATACCAAGAGAATGCCATACAATTCCTATTTTAGAACTGAATTGTAAGGACCTTGAACCACTTTACTTAAATTTTCTGACTTGTGACTACCCCAACAAGAGTTCACAGATGGGAAATGTCTATGAATAACTTTGAAAGTCATTAAGAGTTGATAATCGATCTCAACTCATTTGCAACTTTTGGGGTCTAATTTTTTGAATACCTATTTTATATCCAAATAATTAAAAGAATCTTCTCTTTGTATCTTTTCAGGAACAATTTGTAATCCAAAAAAATTCAAAATTTTCTTTATTTTTGGGAGTCTGTCAGGAAGAGGGGGACTGACCCTTTCCCACTTCTGACAGTGGCTAACTTTGGCACCTATTATTTTTCTGAAAACATGTCATATGCAATATGTCATGTGCCAAATATGTTTTAAACACTAACAGAATATTTATGTATTTACCTTCCATCCAACAGAAGTAAAGGACCCCATAATCATCCTCTGTGATTAGAACTGGGGCAAATATTACATGTGAAAAATAACAGAGATTACAAAACCATAATAATCTGAGGTAATTATTTCTCAAGCAGATCATTTTTGTTTTGAAGTGAGGGGGTGTGTTTTCTTTGTTTTTTGCCAGTAACATCAACTAGAATTATATTCAAACCAAGTCCCAAGATCTTGATGTTGAGCTTGAAGAACAATGTCTAGCTAGCATTCAATGTACTAACAGGGACACTTGAACTAGCAGCCACTAATCTGATCTTAGTTCTGAGCCCATTCTCTGAGCAGCAGTGGTAAGTGGAGAATGAGGTCCCCAGAAATTTTCTACATGTTCACACAAGGGTCCTGTGGTCAGTGTGTGTTCACACCTTTCTCCCATACTCTATTCCCCAATTATCTTGCAATGCTACACAATTCACCCTCCAGTGTCATCTCTACAACCTAGGAGGAACAAGCAGCATGCAAGTGCACATTTGATGCATGCCCTGGAAACAAGTTTGAACGTCACATGGCCTTTCACACTGCTGTTCACAATGGCTCCCTCACTTCCTCATCGTTGGGCCACATCCACCATTCCTGGAAAAAAGAAATACCACCTACCTCAGCAAGGTTTCAAAAAGCCCAGAGCAGTCAGTCAAGGAGGAAAAAGCCTATAGTGCTAATCTGGAGAGGAGTGTGTAGACATCAACGATGAGGAACATGGAGAAGTGTAGAGCATGCACAGATGGACACATTGACATCACCCTTTCCTCAGGCCTTCTCATGATTCCTCTTCAGTAGTAGATTCTGACCTAAAAATAAGCCTTGACGGCAGACATTCCTGGGGCCTCACTTCACTCTGTGGCTTTGGCCCACTACTAGTCTTGGACAGCAAGGTCCATTGGAAATATATATATGTTGTGAGGGATGAGATTGGTGAGGAGATAGCTGAGGTCTCTACCTTAGAGGCTGCCTTGGCACTGGTGGTTGGCAACCCCAGTGAAGGTGATGTAGGCTGCGCAATGGACAAAATAACAAGGCCCACCAGGTCCCTGAGAGTCAAAACAACTCTGAGGAGAGCAGTAGGGACCCAAACTCCTCTTCCTTGGAGCCTCACCAGGAGGAGCCAGGGCCCTCAGCCGAGGCTGTCATTCAGATTCCAAGAAGCCGTTCATCCCGAAGGCGACAGCAAACCTCATTCCAGTTAATACTGGGGCAGGTCGAGGAAATGGAAAAAATGTTCAAAGAAACCCAGTACAGAGATGTGCTTGCCAGGTATGTGGCTTGCAACAGGAGCTATCCCCAACCTCCCTGTTGTCTCAGGTTGAGGTGTCCTTTGGTTCTTCCAGGCCCTGGTTCCCTATCAAGGCTCCTGCTGCCTTCTTCGTTGGTGGTGGGTACAGGAGGGTGCCTTGTGTTGGGGTGAAGGTCATTACTAGTGTGTAGTGTTGACCTGAAACAAATGTACATAGTTAACATCACTCGTTTCAAGTCATATTTTAATTTCTGTAATATATAGAGACATGAGTATAGTGTACCATAATACTCACTAGTGTATAGTTCACCAGTGTTAAGGATTTACACTTTGTTGGGTGACCTCCTCACCAGTAGTCTTGTCATCTTTTCAGATCGTTTACCTATCCATCAGCTCCTTTCAGTTTCCCTTTCCTTTCACCGGTGCTGTTTTTTAAATTATTATAATTTGCTCAGTGTACACTTTGGATTTTTATTTTAATTTTCAATTGTGTGTTAAAAGTATTCATCTCTGTTGTTTAGAAACTTTCATAAGTGGTGAAACCATTTCAAAAGCAAGACTAGTTCTGGGAATGAATGTTAAATGTGGGTATGTGAGGGAGGATAGAAATATAAAAAAGCATAGAAATAATGTATGACTTTGCATTTCATGTGAAACCCTGCATGCTAAACATTCGTGGTTTTCTTTGCACAGGAAAGAACTTGCACAAGCTTTGAATGTGACCGAAATCAAAATGAAGGTCAGTAAATCCAAGCAAAGCCATTGAACAGTCAATCTACAGCTTTTCTCAGGTCTTGGGAAGCCTTGTCCTAAAGGCACATTTTTTTCATTTAAGAATTCTTTTGTTCATTTTACATACTAACCACAGTTCCCCCTCCCTCCCCATCTCCTGCTCTGACCATCAACCTCCATCCACCACCCCCTACTCCCACCTCCACTCCTTATAAAGGGTAAGGCCTCCTCCATTGTGTGTCAACAAAGCCTGATTCATTCATTGGACAGGCCCAAGCCACTCCCCACTGCATCAAGGCTGAACAAGGCATCCCACCATAGGGAATGGGCTCTAAAAAGCCAGGATTAGTCAGGGACCCCACAAACAGACCAAGCCACACAGCAGCCACCCACATTCAGAGGGCCTAGATCTAGAGACTGTTGCACTGCAGCTACTGAGAGAAAGTGGACAAAGGACAGAAGAGAAATCACCCATGGTCTCTTGTCTGCACATGGTTCAGTGTGACTTTCACAAAGCCTCGTTTCTTATTTCCCCTTTCTTCTTACAAATGCAATAGGCTTCAGGAATCTGAGTTAATGTGAACCCACATGAGTCAGCCACTGAATCATTATTTGAGTTCATGGAGGCATCAGGTAGATAGTAGGGTTTCTGATCATTTGGTTGGATTTATTTAGACTATACACCTATGCTGTGGATATCTCTCTGTGTAAATAAAGTGCTGATTGGCCAGTAGCCATGCAGGAAGTATGGGCAAGACAAGCAGAGAAGAGAATTCAGGGTGGTGGAAGGCTGGGGCAGAAAGACACTGCCAGCTGCTGCTATGACAATTGATATGTAAGGTATTGGTAAGCCACAAGCCATGTGGCAACTTATGGACAAACATAAATGGGTTAATTTAAGATATAAGAACTAGATAGCAAAAAGACTGCCATGGGCATACAGATTATAAGCAATATAAGTTTCTGTGTGTTCGCTTAGTTGGGTCTGAACATCTATCAGCCTGGCAGGTGAGAAAGATTTGTCCTGACTGTGGGTCAGGCAAGAAAACTCTAGCTACACATTTACATTATAGGAAGGGAGAAAAAATACATCAGGGCACAAATGTACAGTTTGAGAACTTCCCAATACAATGGACCCTCATTCACTAGGAGCCAGAGAGGATGGTGACATCTAACAGGTAACTGTGACTGTGTTTCCATAGCTAGACAATGTTTAGGAAGAGCTGAATTATGATGACATTCCCCACAAGGTTGTGTACCATCTTAGTCTTTGCCTTTTGAAGGAAGATGGGCTTTAGATGTCCTGGTGATGCATCAGGGCCTAGTGTGCCCTCAGTGCTGGACAGGATTCTGGAAATGTAGCTCAAGCATAGATAGTATTCTTCATCCTGATCCTGGAGAACATTGTATAACATGAAAGAACATCCTTTTCAGATTTACTATGGGTGGAAGTTACACTTTATGCTGAACTCCTGGACATGGCAAAGCTGTCAGTGTCCTGTATGTCATTTAGTTTAAGTTAGTCAACTTTCACAAACACTGGAGGCTGCCATGTCAAAAAAATGTCCAGGCCTTCTCTGCCTACTACCTGTTTGCTCTCTAGAAATTTTAAGCACCAACAATCCCATTGGTGCCCATGAAGGCTAATTTCTTCCTAAAAATCTCCCATGCTTGTTTCTGTTGATTATTTGGTACTGCAGATTAGTTTTGCAAACAGAAAGCTGCTCCCTCCATAGGCCTTTAAAATGTGCTAACATTTAGGGATGACAATCTCTTGGCAAATAAGAGGGACATATCACTAGTGAGGAGGGTATTCTACAGCTGATGGTCAAATGTCAGAATGAAGACTTTTCTTTACCCAGTCACCATATATTGTATTAACACCAAGGACCTGGAACAAGTCATAAGCTAAGTGTTCCATCCAATAAAAAAGAACCCACTGAAGTGTTTATACTGCTGGGAAAAGACAGAATCATGGCCTATTGCAGAAACTGACACACAGCTGGTGTTTGCTTTTGTGAGGTGAATAGAAGGTCACAGTGGACCAGGATTTCCTTCTGTTTAACTAAATCAAAGCATCCCAAAAGCTAGTGGATACAGTGGTGGGGTGATTGTAGCAGGGGCTAGCCAGGGATTTGGGTGAGTGAGGCAGAAGTACACAAGGCCACCCAGAGTTGGAGGACTTAGTGCCTGCGGCAGTAGCATGCTGCAGGGAGGGCACCTGTATCACCTCAGCCAGGTGGCAGAGCACTGGGGCATTGGATTGGTAGCCCAGGCTATAGACAAAGGATATTATTGCTGGAGTATAGCACAGAGTGTTCAGTTGTTCCTAAATGCGGTTTTGCAGCATCATGGGTTCCCCCATTCCCTCCCTTGCTTGCTTTGTCTGGTTTCCTCTTCTGCCTGTTATTGAGAAAGTTTAGCTATAGCACAGACACACATATAAGGAACTGAGTCCACAAAAAAATAGATGGAACAGAGGAGGGTATTCCAATTGTTTTGTATCTGTTGAGATTTGCTTTGTGGCCAAGTATGTGGTTGATTTTAGAGAAGGTTCCATGGGGTGCTGAGAAGAAGGTATATTCTTTTATGTTAGGATGGAATGTTCTGTAGATATTGATTAAGTCCATTTGACACACCTACTCTCCTCATCAAGTGCTGGCCCTCTCAGATTCCTTGATCCCTAGCCCAGGAAAACACCAGTTGCTTTCCACAAACACTGGGCCTCTTGGATCTATGTTTTGCCTGGCTCCAGGTTGGAAGACTCTAAGAACTCAAGGCTCCTCTGTGAGATCTAATTTTTAGATACCTGCTGGTAGCTTCCCAAACATTGAGACATCTGATTTAAGTCTAGGCTCTCAGGCTAGGAGCCTGCAGGAATCCAAAGCTGGTCAGGTAAAAACAATTGAATCTGGAGAATGCTGGTGGCCGTTATGCTAGGAGTCCCTGGAGACCCACAAGACAAATTTTGATGGAACCTCCCAATGTTGTGGGTATGGGGTTTCTTAGAGATTCACCATGACCATGAATAAAATTTTTAATCTATTCCCATGTATTACATCTCAACAGCAGTTTCCCCTCCTGCCTGCTACTTCCCACCTACCCTCTCCTCCCAATGGACACATCTTCCATTTCCCTTCTTAAAAGGGCAGGCCTCCCAGGGATGTCACTCAAACATGGTTGCAGTAAGACTAGGCACATCCCCTCATATTGAGGCTTGGTGAGACAACCAACTAGGAGGAAAAGAGTCCCAAAATCCAGTAAGAGAGTCAGAGACAGACCCTGCTCCCACTGTAAAGAATCCCAATAGAACACCAAACTATACCATCATAACATACATGCAGAGGACCTAGATCAGATCCATGCAGGTTCCCTGGTTGTTGGTTCAGTCTCTGAGAGCTTCTATGTACCCAGGTTAGTTGATTCTGTAGGTCTTCTTTAGACATCCCTGACCTCTATATTTCCTACAATCCTTCCTTCCTCTCTTCAACAGGATTCCCTTGGTTCTGCCTAATGTTTGGCTGTGAGTCTCTGCATCTATTTCCATAGGTTGCTAGATGATGCCTCTCTGATGAGAGTTGGGTTAGGCACCAATCTATGACTATAGCAGAATATCATTAGGAATCATTTCATTGACTTCTCAGTCATGTTTGATTCTATCCTATGTCTCTGGGCTGTGCATCCTCTGGGTCCTGGCCCTCTAGGCAGTGTCATTGGTGGGATCCCTCTTTGGCATAGATCTCAAGCTGGACCAATCATTGATTGTCCACTTCCACAATTTCTGCACCAGTTTTACACCAGCTTATCTTGTAGGCAGGATAGACTGTGGGTTGAAGGTTATGTGGCTGGGTTGGTGTCCCAATCTCTCCACTAGAAGTCTTGTCTGGTCACAGGAGTTGGCCAGTTCAGAAGTGGCTTTATTAAACTACTGGTGCTGGATACTCATGGCACCAGGACTGGAACTGAGGACACTCCCGAAATGTAGCATCTTGTCATATCAGTCCAAGACTTATAAAGTCAAAACCACAAGTTACATGTATTCTGTCTTTGTATATTCATGATCTAATTTTAACATATATGTTTTGCAGCTGTCCCAGTCATTGAACAGAGTAAGTAAGTGTGGTTACAAAAACAGAAACAGTAGTTAGTCCTATGACCTATTGTCTTGCTAGAACAGCAGATTTTACAGGATCAGTCAATTTAAGAACAGTCTTCAATGTCTTGGAAAATGGTGAGCTGCTAGGGCACAACTTGTACAAGTTAGGGGCTTGCATGTTTGAGGTTTTTTTTTTCTCTCAAGCATAGTGAATCTAAACTTTAAATGTAATGTTAACTTTCACAAAAATAAAAAGGAAAAGAGCCCAAGAGAATACACAAGAATCAGAGACCCATTTGTTCACATACTCAGGAATCCCATAAAAAACACTAAACTGGAAGCAGTAATATGTATACAGAAGACGTGGTGCAGACCCATGGAGGTCCTGGGCATGCTGCCCTCAGTCTCTGAGGTAATATGAGCTTTCCTCATGTTGATTTAGACCATCTTGTTTCCTCGGTGTCCTCTCTCCCTCTGGCTCCTATACTTTTTCTACCTCTTCTTCAATGGGGTTCCCTGAGTCCTGAGGGGAGGGACATGAGCATACAGCCCCTTGAATTTTTGTCAATTACATGTAACCCAATCCTAGGACTGGAAGCTTCACTTGGTGGCAAAAGATGGCCAATTGTGTTCTGTTTCCCCCATTATTTGATGGTTTCAGATAGATCACCTTCATATATATATTTTAGGAAACTTCTGCTGCTCCCCTCAAATGGACCTTGAATTTACCTGTCTCTCCCTTATCTCCTCCTCCCTCCCCCTCTCAATTTTGTCCTCCCTTAGATATCTATTCTATTTCCCTTTCCTTACTCTATACCTACTCTGTGTGCTCCTACAGATTGTAGCTTGGTTATCATTGATTTAATAGCAAATGTCCACATATTAGCAAATATATACCATATTTGTCTTTCTGGGTCTGGAATATCTGACTCAGGATGTTTCTGGGTTTTTGTTTGTTTGACTGGTTACTTTTTTTTTTTTACTTCTGTCCATTTACGTTTGTCTCTCCCAATTTCATTTTTAAAACCTGAATAATACTACATTGTATAAATATACCAAATTTTCTCTATCCATTCTTCTGTTGAGTGACATCTAGGTCATTTCCAGTTTCTGGATAATATGAGCATATCAGCAATGAACATGGTTAAGTAAATGTCCCTGTGGTAGTGTGGAGCATCCTTTGGGTGTATGCCCAAGAGTGTTATAGCTGGATATTAGTGTAGATACATTCCCAGTTTTCTGAGGAACCACTATATTGATTTCTATAGTAGCTGTACAAGTTTACACTCCCTCCAGCAATGGAGGAGTGTTCCCCTTGCTCCACATCTTGCCAGCATGATCTGTCACTTGCTTTATTGATCTTAGCCATTCTGGTGAATGAAATCTCAAAGTAGTTGACCATGTGCTGTGCTCTACAAAAGCTATTCAGTTCCAAGAGGTCAGATGCAACTATAACCAACAGAATGCAAGAGATGGAGAACAGCATCCCTGTTGTTGAAGATATGGTAGAAGAAATAGATTCATCAGTCAAAGAGAACACTAAAGCCAACAAAGTCCTGACCCTAAAGTTCCAAGAAATTTGGACCACCATGAAAAGACCAAACCTACCAATAATAGGGATAGAAGAAGAATACCAAACTCAAAGGCACAGAAAATATATTTAACAGGATCATAGGAGAAAACTTTCTAAACGTGAAGTAGGAAATGCCTATGAATATACAAGAAGTCTATAGAACACCAATTATACTAGAAGCCCCCCAAAAATCCTCTTGCCACATAATGATTAAACAACTAAATGTACAGAATAAAGAAAATATAAAGAGCAGGAAAGGAAAAAGTCCAAGTGACTTGTAAAAGCAAACCCATCAGAATAACAGATGAATTCTCAATGAAGACTTTGATAGCCAGAAGGACCTGGACAGATGTAATGCAGACACTAAGAGACCATGGATGCCAGCCTAGACTATTATAACCAGCAAAACTTTCAATCATCATAGATGGAATGAACAAGACATTTCAAGACAAAGCAAGATTTAAACAGTTCTTATCCACAAATCCAGACCTACGAAAGCACTAGAAAAAAATTCCAACCTAAGGAAAACACAGGCAATAGATAACACTACAGAAGTGAACCCCAAAGAGGAGAAGTACAAACACACTACCACAAAAAAATACAGGAATGAACGATGACTGATCATTAATATCCCTTAATATCAATGGACTTAATTCACCTATAAAAAGACACAGGCTAAGAGAATGGAAAGAAAAATAGTACCCATCTTTCTGCTGCATACAAGAAACATACCTCAAATTCAAAGATAAAGAATAAAAGTCTGGCAAAAGATTTTCCAATCAAATGGTCTTAAGAAGCAAGCTGGTGTAGCCATCCAAATATCCAGCAAAATAGACTTCAAACTAATATCAATCAAAAGAGATCAAGAAGGCCATTACATACTCATCACAGGAATGATCCACCAAAATGAAGTTTCAATTCTGAACATTTATGCCCCAAACACAAGGCCACCCACATATGTAAAAGAAACATTACTAAAGCTTAAATCACACAGTAATAGTGGGAGACTTCAACCCCACTTTCACCACTGACAGATGTGCAAAATTGAAACTTATCAGAGAAATATAGGACTTAAGTGATGTTATGACTCAAATGGACTTAATAGATATCAAAAAAAACCTCTACTCCACAGAACTGGAAAATCTAAATGGATAATTTTCTGGATATTTGCTACATACCTAAGTTAAATCAAGACCAGATTAAACCATTTAAATAATCCAATAACCCCTAAGGGAATAGAATCAGTCATTAAAAGTCTCCCAACCAAAAAAAAAAGCCCAGGAGCAGATGGTTTCAGTGCAGAATTCTACCAGATCTTCAAAGAAGAGTTAATACTAATACTAATACTTAATACTAATCCACAGAATATAAGCAGAGGAAACATTACAAAACTCCTTCTATGAGGCTACAATTACCCTGATTCCTAAAACAAACAAAGATGCAACAAAGAAAGAAAACTACAGATAGATCTCCCTCATGAAGACTGATGCAAAAATACTCAATAAAATACTGGCAAACAGACTCCAAGAACATATCAAAACAATTATCCACCATGATCAAGTAGGCTTCATCCCAGGGATGCAAGGGTGGTTCAACATATGAAAGGCTGTCAATGTAATACACCATATAAACAAACTCAAAGAAAAAAACCAAATGATCATCTCACTAGATGCAGAAAAGGCATTTGACAATCCAACACCCCCTCATGATAAAGGACTTAGAGTGATCAGTTATACAGGGCACATACCTAAACATAATGAAGCCAATTGACAGCAAGCCAACAGCCAACATCAAATTAAATGGAGAGAAACTCAAAATGATTCCACTGAGACTGTCTGCTCTTCCCATACTTATTTAATATAGTACTTGAAGTCCTATCCAGAGCAATAAGACAACATAGGGAGATTAAGGGGATACAAATTGAAAAGGAAGAAGTCAAGCTTTCCCTATTTACAGATGACATGATAGTATAGATGAGTGACCCCAAAACTTCAACCAAGGAACTGATGCAACTTATAAACACCTTCAGCAACATAGCAGGATATAAGATCAACTCAAAAAAATCAGTGGCCCTCCTATATACAATTGACAAATAGTCTGAGAACGAAGTCAGAGAGACATCCCCCTCTATAATAGCCACAAATGATATAAAATACATTAGGATTACTCTAACTAAGCATGTGAAGGACCTATATAATGAGAACTTTAAGTCCCTGAAAAAAGAAATTGAAGAAGATGTCAGAAAATGGAAAGATCTCTCATGGTCATGGATAAGCATGATTAACATATTAAAAATGATGATCTTACCAAAAGCAATCTACAGATTCAATGCAATCCCTATCAAATTACCAACACAACTCTTCACAGATCTGGAAAGACTAATACCCAGCTTCTTATGGAAAAACAAAGAACCCAGGATAGCCAAAAGGATCCTGAATAAAAAACAACATCTGGAGGCATCATGATCCCTGACCTCAAGCTCTACTATAGAGTTGTAGTAATCAAAACAGCTTGGTACTAGCATAAAAACTGCCATGTGGACTAATGGAATTGAATTGAAGACCCTGACATTAACCCGCACACCTATGAACATATAATTTTTGACAAAGAAGCCAAATTTGTACAATGGACAAAAGAAAGCATCTTCAACAAGCAGTACTGGCAAAACTGGATGTCAACATGTAGAAGGCTGCAAACAGGTCCATATCTGTCACCATGTACAAACTTAAGTCCAAGTGGATCAAAGACCTCAACATAAATCCAGTTACTCTGAACCTGATAGAAGAGAAAGTAGGAAGTAGTCTTAAACGCATTGGCATAGGATATCACTTCATAAATATAACACCAGTAGCACAGATACTAAGAGAAACAATCAATCAATGGGACCTGTTGGAACAGAGAAGCTTTTGTAGAGCAAAGGACATGGTCAACAAGACAAAGTTACAGACTACAGAATGGGAAAAGGTCTTCGCCAACCCCACATCTGACATAGGGCTGATATCCAGAATATATAAACAACTCCAGAAATTAGACATCAAAATGACCAACAGTCCAATTAAGAAATGGGCTATAGAACTAAACAGAGAATTCTCAACAGAGGAATTTCAAATGGTTGAAGGACATTTAAGGAATTACTCAACATCCTTAATCATCAGAGAAATGCAAGTCAAAACTACTCTGAGATACCACCTTACACTTGTCAGAATGGCAAAGATCAAAAATATTGAAGACAGCTTATGCTGGAGAGGATGTGGAGCTAGGGGAACTCTCCTCCACTGCTGGTGGGAATGGAAACTTGTACACCCACTTTGGAAATCAATATGGTGCTTTCTTGGAGAATTGGGAATCAATCTCCCCCAAGACCCAGATATACCACTCTTAGGCATATTCTCAAGGAATGCTCAATCTTACCACAAGAGTACTTCTTCTGCTATGTTCATATCAGCATTGTTTGTAATAGCCAGAACCTGTAAACAACCTAGATGCCCTTCAACTGAAGAATGGATAAAGAAAATGTGTTTCATATATGCAATGGAGTACTACTCAGCAGAGAAAAGCAATGCTATCACGTGGTTTGTAGGCAAATGGATGGATCTAGGAAGAATATCACCCTGAGTGAGGTAACCCAGACTCACAAAGACAAACATGGTATGTACCCACTCATGGGAGGATACTAGATGTAAAACAGAGATGACTAGACTGCTACTCACAACTCCAAGGAGGCTACCTAGAGTATAGTACCCTAAGAAAGACATAGAGATTGCCCAATGACAGAAAAATGGATGAGATCTACAAGAGCATAGTGGACTTAAGTGGGGGTAATGTAGTGGGTAGCCATTCCAGCCTTGGCCTGGAAGTTCCAACCCCCATTGAGGCTTTGGTAATGGTTATACCTACAAGGTGGGGCTGAGAGTGGTCGCTGAAGACCCAGGATCCAAATGAGAGGGATCTCTTGGTGCCCGGACCCTGGACGCTGGAAGTAGACCAAGCAGAGTTCTCTAGAGAACACTGCCGGAGTGTGCCATACCTTTGCCAGACCCTACCACCTACCTATCCCTTCATTTGTAAGTTACCCCACAAAATAAACCTCCCTTTTTACTATGTGGAGTATCCTTAATAATTTCACCAATAGGGTAATAAAGGGCAAGGTTCGAGGGAAAGAGAGTTTAGGAGAGCAAGCTATCCTGGCGGGATCAAGATCAGACAGGGAGAACAAGGAATAACAGACCATGATAAATGAAGACCACATGGGAATAGGAAGAAGCAAAGTGCTAGAGAGGTCCCCAGAAATCTATAAATATACCTCCATAATAGACTACTGGCAATGGTTGAGAGAAAGCCCAAACATACCTACAGTTGTGATAAATGGCCAAACACCCTAACTGTCATGCTAGAACTTTCATCCAACAACTAATGGAAGTGGATTCAGAGATCCACAGCCAGGCCCCAGGTGGAGCTCTGGAGTCCAACTGTGAAGAAAGAGGAGGGATTGTATGAGCAAGAATTGTTGAGACCAAGATTGAAACGACCTCCTTCTGTCAGAAAAAAAAAGTATTTTCCCATCCCTGTTCACAGTAGCAAAGCAAAATTCACTTGTGCCAAAGACAAAACTCAACAAGCTATCCTTCCACAGGTAGTGATAAACAAAAGCCCTTCAAAATAATATTCTAAGAATCACTGAATTCAGCCTTGAGAAAAGCAAAACTCTGCCCCATGCTACCACATTGACTAGTGGTAGTTTGGGACTAGGGAGAAGAAAGGGTAGATATCTAATAGGCAAGGATTTTCATTTGCCAGCACAAATTACTAGGACTGTGTCCAAAAGCAGCTTGCAACAACTTCAGGCTGCTGGCTGGGTTCTGAACTTTAGACTTAGGGGATGGCTTTTATGTTTCTGTGTTTCAGGACCATTTTTTTAATGAAAGAAAAATAAAAATAAAAATGTGTTCCAGTGAGCATTTTAGAAACTTGGTTTTCATTAAAGCTTCATAAAATTTGTCCTAAATTCCCAAAGGGCACACTCCCTACTTCCAAGATAGAGTCAGGTAAAGACTTTGTGGATGGATTCAGGGCCAAGAGGGGGTAGAAAGTCAACCCTGATGACACAAACTAGTAATCTCAGCTACTGAAGAGGCTGAGGCAGGAGAATCACAAGTTCAAGGCCAGCCCGCACAACTCAGACCCTGATTCAACAAAACTAAAAATGGTCAGGCAATGGACCTCGTTGCTGAGCATGTGTGAGTGTGCCCAATCTCAAGGCAATTAATTTTCTTTTAACAAAGCCTGGTGGTGGTTGTGCAAACCTTTGCTCCCAGCACTTGGGACACAAGGACAGGGGGATCTCTGAGTTTGAGGCCAGCCTGGTCTACATAGCAAATTTCTGGAAAGCCAGTGTTAACACAGAAAAACCCTGTCTCAAAGGAAAAAAAATTAACAAGGGTGCAGCACGTCATGGGAGATAAAGAGCCCAAAGCCCTAAAAAAAAAAAAAAAAAAAAAAAGGCCTGGTACATACCGTCTGAGGGCATCTTGAAATATCATCCACAGTTCCCACAGCTGCCCAGGTGTGAACTTGTATGGTTTGTGAGACCAGAAGAGTGATGGCTGCTCACGGGCTATGTTCTCAGCCTCCTCCAGCTCTTCCTCTTCAGGCTTCTGGAGACTGTCTTCAGTGTTCCTTACGTCATAGTTCTCACAGTTTTTGCCACTTACAGGGCTCAAGTACAACACCTGGAGCTCTTCCGCCATAGTAGCTACCACCCACTGAAATGGCCTCCATTTGCTCAGCCTCAACTGATGATACTTCTTCTTCGCAGAAGCCCACACCATAATAGTTGAAGTTAAAATAAAAGTACCTTGAGCCATAGCTGCAGCTCTAAAGATCTTCAAGCCCTAGGGCCCCTGGAGAGCAAATTAGGGTTCTTCAGGAAAAAAAAAAAGCTGCACATGTTGCTCTGTGATGGCCACGTGCCCTCTTACTATGGCTTTTGGCTCGTATCCCTGGGTGGGGCTAATTTTGATACTCAAAGGATGTGGTGTGGTTGTGAATGTGGGCATGGACCCATCCAAAGGGAAGACAATTGCCAAAGGATGCTTGGCAAAAAGGGCCACTTGGAGTAGAAGGCTGCTTTTAGGATGCATTCAAGAAATATACTCCCAAGTTGAACCCAAGCTGTAGGTCCCCATTCATTCTAGAGAATAGGAAAGTAGGGGAATTAGGACAGTGCTCCCTGACCAAAACAATACTGTACTTTACATTGAGGAACTTCTTATGGCCCAATTCTTCAAAATCCTAGCCTAAATTATCCATAGTCTGGGAATTAACTTGACATAATTGGGCAAGAGGCTTATTTCTGCATGGACACTCAACACAAAGAGAGCCTTGGTTATATAGATGGTAAGCGCTATCCTTTGTGGCTGAGTTTGAAAGCATTCTCACTGGGGAGTCCCAGTATACCCTTATGATAAACACTGGGGAAGGCCAAATATTCCACATTTTTTTATATAACATCTTTACCAGAGTCCACATGTTATGTCCTGCCTAATTGTGATCAAAACCAAAATGCTGACACTGCATGGAGTCCAAACTCTTTTGTGTTGTGAATGTCAAAGATGTAATGGTTAGAGAGATTGCAACATCTCCCAGGATACAGTACATTTTAATATACTGCACTTTGCACACAAGTTAAAGAAATACACTCAGTAGAGAAATTTTTCTACAGTTAATTTCAAGGATTTACTACTTTAGTACTGGAAAGACAACTCAGTGGTAGATAACACTTGCTTAATATGAGGGCCTGTGTTCCATTCCTAGCACTGAAGAAAAGGGCTTCATTGTGAACAATTTCTTAAATATTAAATGCAACCGTTTTTCTGTAGTAGGCCATTTCTATAGCCTGTAGATAGGTATTTTAACCACAGAGTACAACACTAATATTCAGAGAATGAACATATCTGATATTCACAGAGGTAACTGTGGATGGTCTTGGCTCTTATCCAAGAAGCTTATTTTTTGTTAGTTCAAGAAAGGAGTACTTTGTATAAATGTGAAGAATTACAAGTGGAAGCAAATACAAGATACAATCTGACAACAAATACTTTGAGTTAGACAAATGACTGTACATGCATAGCATCACTTCTGATGGTTGCCTAAGCAGATGCTTGGGCTATGACAATGGTTTCCAGAATTAATGTGGCTGTCTCAGTGAATCACAAGAGCAAGTGGATGTCAAGTGGAGCTTCATGCCAACTGTTTGTGTTACTGCTTGTCCACCTTTCCATGGGTGAAGAAGAGCTACAGCCTCATACTGCAGGAGCTGTACTGTCTGAAGCACCTGGACATCACCACAGACCAAAAGGCACACAAAACTTACATTACTTAAGTATAAATAATATACTTGAGGATTAGAACTTTGACAGAGATTTGGGGCTACTTTCCTGAAACTTCCATAGATGTCTTAAAATGTCTTTACATTCTATCCATGGGTGGTAGAGGGAGGGCTCAGTTGTTAAGAGTACTTGGTGCTCTGGTAGAGGACTCAAGTTGATTCTTAACACCCATGTGATATTTCACAACTAATTTCAGGGAATCCAATACCCTCTTCTCAAGAAACTGTTTCTGGGTTTGAACCAATTTTTTATATAATGTATGGACAAGAGAATTGTACAACTGCACATTGTTGGTTTGTCCTGTCATACAAGTTGAAATAATATCTCTTCCCATGTATTGAATAAAACAATGTCATTGGTTTCTATACTCCAGTTCCAGGGGATCTGTCACAATCTTCTGGCTTCTGTGAGCATAAAATATACACAGGGATCACAAACATATATGAAGATAAAACATTCATGAACACAAAATAATGTTTTAAATGTTAATTCTTTGTGGTCTTTCTCTGTAATGTGGTGGATCTTTTTTTTTCTTATGCAAGTCATACACTGTTTGATTTTAGCAACAATCACTTGATTCAGGAGATTAGCTATTTTAGTAAGGAATCTCACTGTTGCCTTTAGCTGAGGACTATGACTAGTGTGTTGAATAGTTTTGTGTTAACTTGACAATAGCTGAAGTAATCAAAGAGAAAAGAGCCTCAATGAAGAAAATGCCTCCATACCCTGTCTCAAAAAAAGAAAGAAAAAGAGAAAAAAGAAAGGAAGGAAGGAAGGAAGGAAGGAAAGAAAGAGAGAGAAAGAAAGAAAGAAAGAAAGAAAGAAAGAAAGAAACAATGAAACAACAAAGAAAGAAACAAAGAAAGAAAGAAAAGAAAAGAATAAAAAGGAGCGAGTATCCATAAGATGGGGCTATAGGCAAGTCTGTATGGACCCAGTGGTTCTCAAACTGAGGGTTGAATGACCCTTCCACAGGGGTAACCTAAGACCATCAAAAAACACAGATATTTACATCAGGATTTATAATAGTAGCAAACTTACAGTTATGAAGTAGCAACAAAAATAACTTTATTGTGTTTTCAGACAATTATTATAATTTTATGGTTGTGGGGTCAATACAACATGAGGAACTGTATTAAAGGGTCAGAGTATTAGGAAGGTTCACCTTTGG
>NW_023413694.1:0-3256 GCF_903995425.1 Onychomys torridus | reverse complement strand
TCATGGATATTGATGCCAATTAACAGGTAGATTAACTCCCCTGGGTATCCACCAAGGTCCCAGCCTTCTGTTGCTTTGGGTCCTAGACACAGGAAGGTGTCAGCCTGGTAGTGCTAAGTACTTACAGACTCAGAACTTACCAGCATCACACCAGATAAGAGCAGAAGTTTGTCCTCCAAATCCACATAGCTGGACCAGTTTTATGACTTCCAGGACCCATGGACTGCAGTAGCTGCTGAGGTACATACCTAGTCATTGTGATGGGGACATGGACATGGCTTATTGTAACCCAGCTTGAGGATAACTGCCATGTTCTTCCAGGGCTTCATGGTTCCAAGCATTCCCTTTTTCTCATGCCTCTACTTGGGACTTACTGTAAATATCACTGCTTTGACGGGAATGCACCCCCCACAGAGTGTTTTTAACTGCCCTGTCAGGCAGAGTTTCCCCTGTGGAAATGTCACAGTTCTGCTCTGGGAGGGGAAGGTTTCCTAATGCAAATGTTACAGCTCTCTGACAGTTTGTCCTGGCAATCAGGAGACAAGAAATACCACAAAGTCACACACACAAACAACCTCACACAAGATATTTATTAGGAAGAAAAATCACACAAGAGGGTGGCTATTTCTGCCTGCATGAGAGGTACAACGGAATGTAGCAGAAGTCAGTAATATGTGTGAGGTCTTGGTGATTGGGAGGTATCCAGTTTGGCATGGGTTCATGAGACTTTGTAGCATGATCTTGTGGAAAGCTCAGGGATTGGTGGGATTCTGTGCTCAGGCATAGGTGAGATTTGTGTGGCCTGACATTGAGGCATGCTCAGAAATTGGTTGTCGCGCCCGCCTCGACCAGCAAGGAACGCGACACCGGGATCCTTCTCATCACAGTTTATTCAGACCTTTGATTAGTTACATTGTGTCTCTCTCGCTGGGGCAAGCCTCTCCCAGCACCTAAGTAGGGCTGGGCTGCCAACCCCAAGCAGCCCGTGGGCACTGTCCACAGGTTCACGCATATGCCAGCAACACACGAATCAGCCACAGCCAAATAAGGAGCTGTTTACCATAAAGAGTGTTTGCCATCGGGAAGGCAGAGGGTAGAAGCCAGAGCCATCTTTAGGGGTGCGGCTTCATGTGGCCTCTCTACAGTTTCCCCCTTTTTGTTTTACAAAGAACAGGCAAGAGTAGAGGTCTGATCTCTGCTAAAATGGAACATGTACTAATGTTTGTCCAGGCGTCGTCCACCCAGAGAACACTAGACCCGTCCGATTACCCTTTTCACAGAGGTGGGAGTTAGGGTACCAACCCACATGCAATCAGACTTGCTCTTCTTGAGGTCAGCGTATTCATAACCTCAAGTGCAGTGCGCAGGCCTCGCATCCTGTGCCTAAATCTTTTAAAAGTAGAACCAGGCTTGGGGAGACTGTCCTGCATCAATGGCCATAAAGGCTTGGACAATCATGGCTGCATTGCGACGCTGTGAGATCCTAATGCGACAAATGCACCACAGGAATACTAGGGAGGTGAGCACCAGTAAACCTACTAGGGCTCCTATTCCCGCCCACTCCTTCATGTGATCCATGGCTGTAGCAATCCAAGAAGACAATCCCTCCACCAGTCCGGTATCCACTCCGGGTCGAATTCACCATGACAATAGCCACTCTCAGCTGGTCCATCAGGTTATCGAACTCTCCAGTCCAATTGCCTAAAAGATAACTAGACAACATTTTAGATAAATCTGCAGCATAACAATTGGAAGCATCCAAATTCAAAAAATTCAGAGTAAATAATGCAAGAGAAAGTCTGTCCTTAGGGGTACGGCCATAGCCTATTCCCCCCTTTTTGTTTTTGAAGCAACTCCTTCAAGGAGCGATGAGCACGCTCCACAATGCCTTGACCTTGTGGATTATATGGTAGGCCATGTACAAGTTGCACATTCATCTGTTGACAGAAGGAAGTGAACTTCTGTCCAGTATATATGCAGGACCATTGTCTGTCTTTAACTGTTGAGGCTTACCCCATGCTGCCCAAGCTTCTAAGCAATGAGCAATGACATGAGAGGCTTTTTCTCCTGCCATTGGGGTGGCATGAATGATTCCAGAACAGGTATCAACAGATACATGTACGTATTTGACACGTCCAAATTCAGAGATATGTGTAACATCCATTTGCCATATTTTTAGGGGGAGCAAACCACGAGGGTTAACTCCTAAGCTAGAAGGATGATGAAAAATGACACATTGGGAACAATCTAGTATCACCTTTCGTGCCTCTGCACGTGAGATAGAAAACTTTTGTTGTAATGTCCTTGCATTAACATGAAATTCTTTGTGGAAAGCATGTGCTCATTGTATGGCAGAAGCCACAAACATCCATTCCTGTCTAGTACACTGATCTACTATATCATTGCCTTTAGCCAATGGACCTGGCAGACTGGTATGTGCACGGATATGTTGCACAAAAAAGGGATTTTTATGTTGCCAGATCAGTTTCTGTAATTGGCCAAACAATGAGCTAACCGGGCTAAAAGATTTGATGGGCCCTGCACATTCAAGGCTTTTCAAAGCATTAACAAATAACTAGAATCTGACACTAAATTAAATGCAAATGGACAAGCCTTGAAAACTTCAAGAACTATTGAAAGCTCCACCTGTTGAGGTGCACCTGGCAAGAATTGATGCTTTACAGGTTCATTAGAATCCACCATATAAGCACCACAGCCTTTCTTAGACCCATCTGTAATATAACACTTGCTCCTGGAATGGGCTTTGAAGCAGTTACTTTAGGGAAAACTACAGGATGTTCTTTAAAGAAAGTTAATAGTGGATGTTTAGGATAATGGCAATCTATGTGTCCTGGATAGGTACAACGCAGTATTGCCCAATCATCTATGGCAGCACATAATACCTTGACTTGAGTAGAATCATAAGGAACAACTAGCGTTTGTGGGGATGTCCCAAAATATTGTAAACATTGTTGAATACCCTGTTGTGCAAGTAATGCTACAGCAGTAGGATAATACTCAATTGATTTTGCAGGTGATATTTTAGTATAAATCCATAACAAGGGTCCTTTCTGCCATAAAATTCCCATAGGTTGTAACTGGGTAGGCAGAATGCACAGGGTAATATCCTCATTATTTTGTACTCTTTGAAGAAAAGCTCTTTGTAGTTTATCTTCTAATTTTGTTAAGGCTTCTCGGGCTGCATTGGTTAATTGCCTCGGTGAATCCAAGGCTGCATCTCCAATTAAAATATCAT
>NW_023413693.1:0-6991 GCF_903995425.1 Onychomys torridus | reverse complement strand
GCCCATCCTCTTCTCTGAAGTAAATTGGTGCTGCCAGGAGCAGACATGTCTCACTGTCCAGAAAGTCTAAATTTTAAAAGTATTTTAAATGCTATATTCTGTAGGTCTTTGAAGTATTTGAAGATTACCTATCTATCTGAAATATGTCTATGTATATCTAGAAGACTTAACTAACATGGCTACGAGTATGATTATCATAGATGACTAATTATTAATCTATTTTTAATTATCCACTACAATTTAAAATGAGCTATATAAACATAATACCTCAAACAAGAGTAGAAATATACACACAGTATAACAAAATTAACTTCAAGTTTGTATCAATAGACCAAAATTCATACCAATGTAAAACATTTCAAATGAGTTGTTGCTCTTTTAGAAGTAAGTTCATTAATCTACCCTTTCATCCTATCATTTCTATATCATATCCCCTTTTTATCTTTAGAAAGAGATTGCATTTATAATCAACCTGTTTTAAATAAAATAGTGGGTTTTCTCTGTCCCTCACCAAAGGGCTCTTCTGATTTGGGACACAAGAATCTCTTAACCTTTTCTTTTAGCAATATGTCTGGTATTGGAGAAGGAGTGAGCCAATTCCATCTCCAAAGCCAGCTGGGAATTTGGGCATAGTTTCTCTTACTACTTCCTGCTGGAGGGGGGCGCTGTATCTTATGGGGACACAAAGAAAATTTTAGGATTATGGAGTAGTCCATGAGGGTAAACCTCTGAGCCAGTTGCCTTGAAAGCATTCTGGATGTTGGATCATCTGGGCCATGGTGTCATTGGAGACCTTTCAGGTGGTCTTGGCTGATCAAACCTGATGTATCTTAATCTGGAACAAATCCATAGCCTCTGGCTTTCTGTGGAAACAAAAGCAGAGACTCTTTTCCAAAGCAACATATCCTTATATACAAATTTTGAAGTCAAGGTACCTTTAAAATTTACATATTTGTTTAACTCAACAGCTTTTATGATCAAATCTTTTTCGTGCAGTTAAAAATCCCAAAGGCAAGACAAACCAGATTCTCTGGTGTAATATCCAATCTTGATAAGGCTGAAATGTTGCTGTGGGCTGGCTGGCTCCACCCACCTCAGCTTCCTAACATAGTGATGGTACAGTTTACCCGCCAGGCTCTGGTGTTGGAGCCTTGTGTACCATCAACTATCAGAAGGCAGTTCTATCAAAGCAACAAATAGCCCAGAAACTTTTTTTTTTAACTAGAAAAAGATGTAAATCCACCATGCAGCAGGAGTAAAGTGCCGCTTGGTAGACTCCTCATCCCTCCACACTGCAGGTTTAGATGTACACGCCAGGAAACCCGCCATAGTAGCTCAAACGGGCAGGCTGCCTCTAACTTAAGACAGACAACTAGGCAGCTGTTTTTAGCTCCGTTTTAGAATCTTTTTTTCTCAGGGTTTTAGGGTGGGAACCTCTTGCCAACACGTTGGGGCACCATTTGTAGTTAGAGTTTCCTGCCTGGCCCAGTCAGGACAAATATCTCTTACCCGCCAGTGCCCGCAGGTATTTACTTCAAATTTCTCTCTTCTTTTTTTAAACATAGAAACTCTTACCAAAGTCTTTCTTGTGATTTCCCTTAATAGTCTAGAATATAAAATAAAGCTGCAATATTTTAAACAAGAACAGATATACATGCACATACCATAAAACAAGAATAACTCTGTTTGGCATCAACATTGTACGAACGTGAAGCATCTTTAACTAGCAATAGTTTTCTTAACCAATAATAATTTATAGCCAACCATTTTTTAATGATAACAAATATTTATAGTCTATTGAATCTGAATGCGACAGCATTATAAAATAGTCCACTGTAGCTTAACAACCACAGGCAGTGACACCCACTCTGTCCTAGGAGCCAAGCCTCCCTTAGGTTTGGTGGGCAGGCTCCAGGGCAGGTCCTAGGAAGCCCCCACCATCAGCAAGGGAGAGGAAGGGGCTAGCACACAGCACGGGACAAAAGATTGTTCTTACACCCAGATTCCCAAGTACACTAAATCAACTGACTCAAAGTGACTCCATGCCCAGGCTGGGCCCTCTGGACCTGTAGGCCACCCCTCAACTGTGACCCTGGAGGGGCAGTTCTACAGCAGCCCCCTCCAGGTTCAGGAATGCTCTGAGCTCCTTGAGTCCCCTGCTGACTCCCGCCTGCGCTGTACAACAAAAGTCTCTACCCTGAAGCTCCCTGTACAGTAGCTGGCCTCAGACCTGCCCTGTGTCCTGGCCACAGTGCCCCTGGCATGCCCAAGCACCAGACACTCCAAGACAGCTGCTGCCCATGCCATGCTGCACCATAACAATGAGCCACTGCCTGGGCCGACCCACTGCCAGGCAGAGAACAAGGAGGCAATGGCGCAGGAGCATTCTTAGTCTGTCCCAGCCCAACCAAAGGGACCCTCATTCCTTTGCTGTCCATCCAGCCCCAGAGATTGTCCATTACAGCTTCCATCAGGAATCATAACACACACATACTCAGACATAAAACATGCATACCTGTGGCTACTTTCTTACACATTCACATATACATATAGGTAGGACGTTCCAAGAGAAAGGCAAACAAAACTTTTTACAACACACAAGACAAAAAAACAGCTCTATTGTGGGATGTTGTCTATGTTAAATGTGTTGTTTTGATTGGTTAATAAAGAAAACACTGATTGGCCAGTAGCCAGGGAGGAAGTATAGGTGGGACAAGCAGAGAAAAGAATTCTGGCAAGTGGAAGGCTGAGGCAGAGAGACATTGCCAGCCGCAGCAATGACAAGGAAGATGTAAGGTACTGGTAAGCCACGAGCCACGTGGCAAGGTATAGACTAATAGAAATGGGTTAATTTAAGATATAAGAACAGTTAACAAGAAGCTTGAGCCGTTAGGCCAAACAGTTTAAATAATATAACCGTCTGTGTGTTTATTTTATAAGTGGGCTGTTGGACTGTCAGGGCTTGGCGGGACCTGGAGAGAAAACACACTAACTACACAGAACTCCTAGCACCTGGAGACAAAAACAAAAACAAAAAGACGCCAGCCTCATGCTGGTCCCATGGGAGTGACCCATGTTGTCTCTACAAATCAAATTCAAATACCTACAGGTAGGTACTTACCAATTTTGGGCACTTACAAAAGAATATTCAAATAGCCCAGAGGCCCACTTACAAAAGTATATTCCAAAAGCTCATTTGCAAAAGGATAACCAAATGGAACCAAAGGAAAGTAAACACAAAAAACACCAAAGTAGACACAGGTAAACACAGACACACAGAAAACATACAGGCCAGCTTCAGGCTCTACAGTGGTGGTCCAGATGGCCTTAGGGAATCTGGGACAAGCCTCCAAATATTATGCCCAGATTGCAGGGACCCACCTGGCCACCCGACCACAAAGACTGAATCCTTCATGTAAAAGCAAAGAGTACTTATTTTCAAGCTCAGGGGCTTGATCTGTGTCCCACACAGCAGTGAGAGCCCAGTCAGGGTAGGGATTTTATCATAGCTGAGGTTTGACTGTGGAGATTTCCAGGGTTCAGGAGCCTAATTGGCTTAGAGTTGTCTAGGGGTGTCTGTAGAACAAAAATAGGTGTGTGCTAAACTCAGGAACATATGGCCACCTTATCTAATGGTTGGAATGTTTGGGGTGTCAGGTACTTCCTAATCCCCTCTTGGATCCCTGGGTGGTGTCAGCTTACGGCTCTCTCTGTGTTCCTCCTTCCACACTCTCTCCTTCCATATTCTCTTTCCTCTGTGTGATCTCTCTCTCTCTCTCTCTCTCTCTCTCTCTCTCTCTCTCTTTCTCTCTCAAGCTCTAGAAAGGTAACCATGGATCGTGATTCTTGCCTGACCACAACATCCATCCACATTGCCGCCAGCCACAAGCGCCACCACTTAACCAACATCTGGCCCTGGCAGGCACTGACTCAGCTCCTCTGCAGCTTTCCCAGACCTGCCTTCTGTGCCTGCCCCTCCCCTCTTTAAGGTAGCATTTGTCCTTACATGAAGTGGTCTTTCTGTACTTGGAATTCTTCTCTTTAAGCACTCCCTGGCTTCCCAGACCTGAACCTGCTCTGGGTACTGTGACAAGATCTAGGTTTGCTTAGGAGACAGAAAACTGGGCACATATCAGAGGATGTATCTGGAGAGGTGTGTCTGAGGTAGTAAGACCCATCCTGAATGTTTTGTGTGGAACATTTCCTCAGGCTGCATTCCCACCTATACAAAAAAAAAAAAAAAAAAAAAAAAAAAGGGAAAACCAGCAAGAGCATCAACATTAGCTGTCTGGGATTCCTGACTGTGGACACAATGTGACCAGTTTCTCTCACTCCTTTACCCTGCTTCCTCACCATGACATACTGTTCCATCAAATATCACAATTTCCTTGGAGGCCTAGCCTGAGAAAATTTCTCCCTGAGGCCTGGGGAAGACTCTATGAAAGGCGGGCATAATCTGAGGAAATGAATCTAAATACACAAGCTCTTTTATCCATCCACTTTATTCCTCTGAGATTTATTTCTGTCTACACAGCGTCAATTCTGTTCTCATGATTGGTTTCTCTCTGTCCCTTCACCTCTTGTCCTATCCTAGTTCTAACTAAGCTCTTTTTACCTTGCCTTATCTTCATCTTCATTTCTCTCCATCTTGGTTCCTTCCTGTTCCTCTCCTGGAACTGGTCCAAGAACTTGCAAGCAGTACCTCTCAATATACAATGACCTTGCAAGCAGTACCTCTCAATATACAATGACCTTGCAAGCAGTACCTCTCAATATACAATGACCTTGCAAGCAGTGACTCTCAATATACAATGACCTTGCAAGCAGTGACTCTCAATATACAATGACCTTGCAAGCAGTACCTCTCAATATACAATGACCTTGCAAGCAGTACCTCTCAATATACAATGACCTTGCAATCAGTGACTCTCAATATACAATGACCTTGCAATCAGTGACTCTCAATATACAATGACCTTGCAAGCAGTACCTCTCAATATACAATGACCTTGCAAGCAGTACCTCTCAATATACAATGACCTTGCAAGCAGTACCTCTCAATATACAATGACCTTGCAAGCAGTACCTCTCAATATACAATGACCTTGTAAGCAGTACCTCTCAATATACAATGACCTTGTAAGCAGTACCTCTCAATATACAATGACCTTGCAAGCAGTACCTCTCAATATACAATGACTTTATAAGGAGTGACTCTCAAAATACTCCAAAAGGCTCCAAGGTCCCTACAAAAGCAGTGATAGCCAGATTCATTGGCAACCCAAAAGGGGAGTGAATGGAGGAGATGTGGTCAGATAAAGCCTGGAATAAGTCAGAAAGGGAATTTATATGCTCAAAATATTTTCTTATAAGTGGTTAGGTGGAAAGTTACAAGCTTATCATAAATGTGCTCAAACTACAATCTTACAGGTGATTAGATCAGAGAGTCTATAAGTCACTAAAATGTAACTGCCCATTTCTATGTCACTGTATACTGGCAGGGAAGGGTAATTCTGATCAGAGTTAGGAAACCTGCCTCATAGCTACACTGCACCTAGTATGCAAAACAGCCTATTGTTCTGAGTCAGTTGCTCTGGAATGCTACTTGGCCTGTAAGAGAAAGGAGGGTCTGAGCTTCATTTGCACAAGAAACAAAGCTATGCACCTACATTTGCCTGGTTCCTAGGCCTAGGAGACAGGCTGTGTGTCCATAAGGTGTTTACCTTAATTCAGGAACTCATCAGTTAGTCCAAAATGCTCTGTCCTTAATTCAGGAGACTCATCAGTCAGTCTAAAATGCTTTGTCCTTTCTGCTTTTTGGCTTTGGTTGCTAGAGAAGTATATCAGATAAAATACACTGTTAGAAGTTCATAGAGAAGGTATGATAGCACACAAGAAATTCATGGCAGGGGACAGCTGATATATTAAAAGCCCAATAACACCAAATACTCCTTGAGATTTGGGTTCCTCTGGAAGAATTCCCTGATTTTTCTTGGTATAGATTTACCATATTTGCTGAATTCTTCCTACATTCTTGCGGCTTATAGCAATCACAGTCTGAGCAAGAACACAACCTCCTTCTTAGGTTGCTTTTCTTAAGTGTCTTCCCATGGCAGGAAGAAAAGTGAGCCACAGAAGTCCCATGGCAGGAAGAAAAGTCCCATCAAAGCTGGAGTCATTCCTCACAACCTGCTTCCTTTCCCTTTTCCAAGTCACAAACGGAATACCAATGTGGACCTCCCCAGTGGGCAAACAACCCACCCCTTTGAGATCACACACTATCCCACTGATTTTTTCTCTCCCTCTTCTGCCTTGTGCTGACCCTGAGGCAAGTCTGCTGAAGACCCTGGCTTAGTTCCACATTTGAGGAGGGAAAAGGAGAGTGCTCACATCTGGAGTTGAATTCCCCCCTGGGCAGCTATGTCTAACTATGTGTGATTGTCTGCACATGTGCTTGAGGGTCTTACAGGTACTAACGCCCTAAACAGGGAGGCATCTGGCCCACCAGAGAAATGGACTGAAAAAGCTGGCTAGTGATTTCCTCATTCTGCCCTCAAATATCTACTATTCAGATATCAAGTGTGGAACATGATCACTTCAGAGACTAGGAAGACCTAACACTAAGCAGGCAGCAAGACTCAAAAGCAAGGCATTCCTCTCCAATAAGCTCTTTCCTTCTAGTGGATGCAGTGCCAAGAAGTCACAAGGCCTTCTGCCATCACAGGAGTACAGAAAGCCCTTTAGTCCCACCTGTGCCCTCTCAGTCATAGCCCTTGGAGAGGAATGCAGAGCTTAGCAGAGGGGGAAGGATGGGCTGGATCTCCAGCTAAATCATTGAGGGTCATGGCAGTGGGTCCCTGCATGTGTCTTGGGAATGCATCAGGAAGAGAACTGAACTACAGAGGCTTGTTTGTCCAAGACACTGGAGATGAAGGTGAAGTGTTTGGATGTGCGTGTGCTCCTGTGTCTGGATGTGTTGTGTGTGTGTGTC
>NW_023413692.1:0-20521 GCF_903995425.1 Onychomys torridus | reverse complement strand
CACACCAATTTGGCCAAGACCCCAGTCACTTGCTGAGAGTCAGAGACCAACCCCCAGCTCCGATATGGACCAGAGGTGAGTGCCTGGGGTTATAGTCAGAGAGGCAACTGCCCCTGTGTCCCACCCCTGGACACAGACCATCCCGGGAGGAACTGCCCAACTTGCCCCTGTGGGAAGGCCCTGTGGAAAGGATCCACACCCTGCCCCCACACTCATTTGCCGGAGACCCCAGCCACTTCCTGAGAATCAGAGACCAGCCCCAAGCTTCCATGCTGCCCTGGAACTCCCATCTGGATCAGAGACTAGAGGAACTCCCATGTGAACAAGAGACCAGAGGAACTCTCATCCTGACAAGAGGAGCTCCCATCTGGACAAAATAAGGAGACGCCAGGGACTTCCTGGGACTCAGAGTCCAGCCACCCAGCTCCTGTCTAGCCAGCATTCTCATCTGGACCAGCGCTCCATCTGGCCCAGCTTCCAACTGGACCAGAGAGAGGCTCCCTAAATCTGTCAGCTATCTCTGGACCAAGTACACTGTTAAGACCAAGAACGAACCCAAGAGGAGATGGGCAGACATCAAGGCAGAAGTACATACAACAAAATAAAGAGCAATACAGCATCACCAGAACCTAGCCCTTCTCCAACAGCTAGACCTGAACATCATGGAATGGAAGAAGAAGAAGAAAACAACCTTATAAATAACATCATGAAGAGGCTAGAGCCTTATATAGAAGAAATAAAAATAAAGTAGGGAAGAGACAAACAAAAAATGGGAAGAATGCTATAAAAAACTAGAGGAAAAGACAATTAAAGCAGAAGAAAACAATAAATCCTTGAATCAAAATCATGAAAAAGCAAGGGAAACAGTCCAATACCTGAAGAGGGAAATAGAAAAAATGAAGAAGACACTAGCAGAAGGAAAGTTGGAGATAGAAAATCTGAGTAAACAAACAGGAATTTCAGAGGCAACTATAACCAACAGAATGCAAGAGATGGAAGAGAGGATATCTGGTGTTGAAGATACAGTAGAAGAAATAGATTCATCAGGCAAAGAAAACACTAAAACCAACAAAGTCATGACCCAAAATGTCCAAGATATTTAGGACACCATGAAAAGACCAAACCTATGAATAATAGGGATAGAGGAAGGAGAAGAATACCAACTCAAAGGCACAGACATGTATTTAACAGGATCATGGAAGAAAACTTTTTCAACTTAAAGAAGGAAATGCCTATGAAGATAAAAGAAGCCTATAGATCACCAAAAAGACTTGAACCCCCCCAAAAAAAGACCCCTCGCCACATAATAATTAAACAACTAAACATACAGAATAAAGAAAGAATATTAAGGGCAGCAGAGGGAAAAGGCCAATTGACTTATAAAGGCAAACCCATCAGAATAACACCCGATTTCTCAATGGAGACTTTGAAAGCCAGAAGGACCTGGAGAGATATAATGCAGACAGTAAGAGACTATGGATACCAGCCTTGACTAATATACCCAGCAAAACTTTCAATCATCATAGATGGAGTAAACAAGACCTTCCAAGAGAAAACCAGATTTAAACAATACTTATCCACAAACCCAGCCCTACAGAAAGCACTAGAAAGAAAATTCCAACCTAAGGAAGGAAGATACACCCATGAAAACACAGGCAATAGATAACACCACAACAGTAAACCCCAAGGAAGAGAAGTACACACATACTACCACCAAAAAATTAAAAATAACAACAGGAAAGAACAATCACTGGTCATTAATATCCCTTAATATCAATGGACTTAATTCACCTATAAAAAGACACAGAATAACAGAATGGATATGAAAACATGACCCATCTTATGGCTGCATACAAGAAACACACCTCAAATTCAAGGACAGACACCTCCTAAGAATAAAAGGCTGGAAAAAGACTTTCCAATCAAATGGTCTTAAGAAGCAAGCTTGTGTAGCCATCCTAATATCCAGCAAAATAGACTTCAAACTAAAATCAATCAAAAGAGATGATGAAGGACATTACATACTCATCACAGGAAAGATCCACCAAGATGAAGTCTCAATTCTGAACATTTATGCCCCAAACACAAGGGCGCCCACATATATAAAAGAAACATTACTAAAGCTTAAATCACATATAAAACCCCACACATTTATAGTGAGAGACTTCAACACTCCACTTTCACCTGGACAGAGTGGCCAAATTGACTTAACATAGACATATTAGTCTTAAAAGATGTTATGGCTCAAATGGACTTAATCGATACCTACACAACATTCCACCCAAACAAAAAAGAATATACCTTCTTCTCAGCACCCCATGGAACCTTCTCTAAGATCGACCACATACTTGGCCACAAAGCAAATCTCAACAGATACAAAACAATTGGAATAACCTCCTGTGTTCTATCAGACCACCATAGTTTAAAGTTCGATTTCAACAACAGAAAAAAACTACAGAAATCCTACAGTCTCATGGAAACTGGATAATGCTCAACTGAATCACAAATGGGTTAAGGAAGAAATAAAGAAAGAAATTAAAGACTTCCTAGAGATCAATGAAAATGAATACACCACATACCCAAACTTATAGAATACTATGAAAGCAGTGCTAAGAGGGAAATTCATAGCACTGAAAGCCCACATAAAGAAGCTGAAGAAATCTCACGCTAGTGACTTGACAGCACACCTGAAAGCCCTTGAACAGGAATAAGCAAAATCTCCCATGAGGAACAATCGCCAGGAGATTATCAAATTGAGAGCTGAAATCAATAAAATAGAAATAAAGAGAACAATACAAAGGATTAATGAAACAAAGAGTTGGTTCTTTGAGAAGATCAACAAGATAGACAAGCCCTTATCCAAACTAACCAAAGGACAGAGAGAGAGAATCCCAATTAACAAAATCAGAAATGAAAAGGGGGACATAACAACAGACAATGAGGAAATCCAGAGAATCATCAGGTCATACTTCAAAAACCTCTACTCCACAAAACTTGAAAATCTAAAAGAAATGGATATTTTTTCTGGATAGGTCCCACATACCTAAGTTAAATCAAGACCAGATAAACCATTTAAATAGTCCAATAAGCCCTAAGTAAATAGAATCAGTCATTAAAAGTCTCCCAACCAAAAAATGCCCTGGAACAGATGGTTTCAGTGAAGAATTCTACCAGATCTACAAAGAAGACTTAATACCAACACTCTTTAAATTGTTCTACACAATAGAAGCAGAAGGAATATTACCAAACTCCTTCTATGAGGCAACAATTACCCTGATTCCTAAACCAAACAAAGATGCAACAAAGAAAGAGAACTACAGACCAATCTCCCCCATGAACATTGATGCAAAAATACTCAGTAAAATTCTGGTGAACAGACTCCAAGAACACATCAAAACAATTATCCACCATGATCAAGTAGGCGTCATCCCAGGGATGCAAGGGTGTTTCAACACATGAAAGTCTGTAAATGTAATACACCATATAAACAAACTCAAAGAAAAAAAACACATGATCATCTCACTAGATGCAGAAAAGGCTTTTGAAAAAATCCAACACCCCTTCATGATAAAGGTCTTGGAGTGATCAGGAATACAGGGAACATACCTAAACATAATGAAGGCAATTTACAGCAAGCAAACAGCCACTATCAAATTAAATGGAGAGAAACTCAAACCAATACCACTAAAATCAGGAACAAGACAAGTCTGTCCCCTCTACCCATATTTATTCAATTTAGTACTAGAAGTTCTAGCTAGAGCAGTAAGACAACAAAAAGAGATCAAAGGGATATAAATTGGAAACGAAGAAGTCAAACTTTCACTATTTGTAGATGATATGATAGTATACACAAGTGACCCCCAAAACTCTACCAGGGAACTCCTACAGCCAATAAACACCTTAAGTAAAGTGGAAGGATACAAGATCAACTCAAAAAATTAGTAGACCTCCTATATACAATAGACAAAAAGTCTGAGAAGGAAATCAGAGATACATCACCCTTTACAATAGCCACAAATGATACAAAATACCTTGGGGTTACTCTAACTAAGCATGTGAAGGACCTATATGACAAGAACTTTAACTCCCTGAAAAAAGAAATTGAAGATGTCAGAAAATGGAAAGATCTCCCATGCTCATGGATAGGCAGGATTAACATAGTAAGAATGGCGATCTTACCAAAAGCAATCTACAATTCAACGCAATTCCCATCAAATTACCAACATAATTCTTCACAGATCTGGAAAGAATAATACTCTACTTCACACGGAAAAACAAAAAACCCAGGATAGCCAAAAGAATCCGGTACAATAAAACAACCTCTGGAGGCATCATTATCCCCGAAATCAAGCTCTACTGTAGAGCTACCATGATAAAAAACAGCTTGGTACTGGCATAAAAACCTACATGTGGACCAATAGAATTGAATTGTAGACCCTGACATTAACCTGCACACCTACAAACATATAATTTTTGACAAAGAAGCCAAAAATAAACAATGGAAAAATGAAAGCATCTTCAACAAATGGTGCTGGTATAACTGGATGTCAATGTGTAGAAGGCTGCAAATAGATCCATATCTGTCACCGTGAACAAAACTTAAGTCTAAGTGGACCAAAGACCTCAACATAAATCCAGTTACTCTGAACCTGATAGAAGAGAAAGTAGGAAGTAGTCTTGAATGCATTGGCACTGGAGATCACTTTCTAAATATAACACCAGTAGCACAGACACTGAGAGAAACAATCAACCAATGGGACCTGTTCAAACTGAGAAGCTTTTGTAGAGGTAATGACACGGTCAACAAGACAAAGCGACAGCCTACAGAATGGGAAAAAGTCTTCACCAACCCCACATCTGACAGAGGGATGAAATCCAAAATATATAAAGAACTCAAGACATTAGACATCAAAATGCCCAACAGTCCAATTAAGAAATGGCCTATAGAACTAAGCAGAGAATTCTCCACAGAGGAAGTTAAAATGGCTGAAAGACATTTAAGGAATTGCTCAACATCCCTAATTATCCGGGAAATGCAAATAAAAGAACTCTGAGATACCACCTTACACCTGTCAGAGTGGCTAAGATAAAAAACACAGAAGACAGCTTATACTGGAGAGGATGTGGAGCAAGGGGAACTCTCCTCCACTGCTGGTGGGAATGCAAGCTTGTACAGCCACTTTGGAAATCCATATGGCACTTCCTTGAAATTTGGGAATCCATCTGCCCAAAGACCCAGCTGTAGCACTCTTGGGCATATACCCAAGGAATGCTCAAACATACCACAAGGACATTTGCTCAGCTATGTTCATATCAGAATTGTTTGTAATAGCCAGAAGCTGGAAACAACCTAGATGCCCTTCAACTGAAGAATGGATCAAGAAAATATGGTACATATACACAATGGAGTACTACTCAGCAGAATAAAACAATGACACCATGAGGTTTGCAGGCAAATGGATGGATCTAGAAAAAATCATCCTGAGTGATTTAACCCAGACTCAGAAGGACAAACATGGTATGTACTCACTCATAGGAGGATACTAGATGTAAAACAAAGATGACTAGACTGCTACACAACTCCAGGGAGGCTACCTAGAAGAGGGGTCCCTAGCAAAGACCCAGGGATCGCCAAATGACAGAGAAATGGATGAGATCTACATGAACAACCTAGACAACAGTGGGAGTAATGAAGGGCAAGATTTGAGGGAAAGAAAGCTTAGGGGAGCTGGAGGTCCCAGCTGGATCAAGAACAGAAAGGGAGAACAAGGAATGACAGACCATGATAAATGAAGACCACATGAGAACAGGAATAGGCAGAGTGCTGGAGAGGTCCCCAGAAATCCACAATGATATATCCTCTGTAGACTGCTGGCAGTGGTCAAGGGAGGACCTGATCTGACCTAGTCTGGCTATCAGATGACAAAACCCCCTAAAAGTCAAGCTGGAACTCTCATCCAATAACTTATGGAAGTGGATGCAGAGATCCTTAGCCAGGCCCCAGGTGGAGCTCCAAGTTTCCAACTGTCGAGAAGGAGGACGGACTGCAAATGTGTGAATTGTTGAATCCAAGATTGCAAAAAGCACAGGGACAAATAGCCAAGTGAATGGAAGCACATGAATTATGAACCAACGGCTGTGGAGTCCCTAGTTGGATCAGGCTCTCTGGATAAGTGAGACAATTGAATAGTGTGATCTGTTTGGGAGGCTCCCAGGCTGTGGGACCAGGACCTGTCCTTGGTGCATGAGCTGGCTGGCTGTTTGGAACCTTGGGCTTACACAGGGCCATACGCTCAGCCTGGAATGAGGGGACTGGACCTGTCTGTACTGAATCTACCAGGTTTAAATGAGTCCCCAGGGGTGTCTTGGTCCTAGAGTACATGGGAATGGACAGGAGGGGCTGGGGGGGAAGGTGGGACTGGGGGCGGGAGGGGGGAGGACAGGGGAACCCATGGCTGCTGTATAAAATGAAAACGCATAATAATAAAAAAGGAGGTGCCAATCAAGTTTTGAGAGGCATACAAAACACCAAGATAGAAAACATCAGAGAAGAAACTCTCCATAAAATATAATAACAAAATACTAAATGTACAGAAAAAGAAAAGATATTAGAAATTGCAAAGGAATAACATTAAGTCAAATACAAAGTCACATTCATTAGAATAACCCATGAATTTTCTGCAGAGAATCTGAGAGCCAGAAGGGCTTGGATTGATGTTCTTATAAGCTCTGAGAGACCACAGATGCCAGTCAATACTACACACAGCAAAATATCTATAACATTTGACAAAAAAAATCCATGATATAAATTGAAGTAATTATGTTCACCAGTCCAGCTCTACAGAGAACACTATTGAAAAAATTAGTCTCAAGAGGTTAACTACAACCAAGAGGACACAAGCAATAAATAATCAAGAGGAAAGAAACCCCACACCACAACAACAAAATAACAGACATCAATAAACACAGCTCATTAATAATTATAAATATTTAAGGGTTCAATTCAATAATAAAGAGAAGGATTGAGCTGGCTGTTTGGAACCTTGGGCTTATGCAGGGACACTTTGCTCAGCCTGGAAGGAGGGGACTGGACCTGCCTGTACTGAATCCACCAGGTTTAAATGAATCCCCAGGGGAGTTTTGGCCCTGGAGGAGATGGAAATGGAGGGGCAGGGCTGAGGGGAAGGTGGGGGCAGGGGCAGGAGAGGGCAGCACAGGGGAACCCATGGCTGATATGTAAAATTAAAACACAAATATAATTTAAAAAAAGGATTGAATAAGAAAAGATATCTATCTTTGTCCAATAACCAAGACATATATCTCACCATCAAGAATGGACATCACCTTAGGTTAAAAGGATGAAAAGTGTATTCCAAGAACATGGAGCCAAGAAGCAAGCAGGCATAGCTATTTTAATATCTGGCAAAATAGACTTCAAACCAAAACTAATCAGAAGAGACAGGGAAGGATATTGCATACTCATTAAAGAAAAGTCTGTAAAGATGATATTGTAATTCTAAACATTTATCTGCCGAACACAAGGGCACCAAAGTTCATAAAAGAAACACTACTACAAAACAAAACAACAACAAAAAAAAGGGTTGGGGATTTACCTCAGTGATAGAGTGCTTGCCTAGCAAGCACAAGGCCCTGTGTTTGGTCCTCAGCTCTTGGAAAAAAAACCAAAAACCAAAAAACAACAAAACAAAACAAAAAAACACTAATACAGCTAAAATCACATATTGACCTCACAGTGGTACTGGGTGACTAGGATACCTACTCTTGCCAATAGAGAGGTCATACGGACGAAAAATAAACAAACAGAGAACAGAGCAATGAGGGCATTAAAAAATGTCATAACTCAAATGGACCTAACAGACACCTACAGAACATCCAACTCCAACACTAAACAAAATATTTTCTTCATATCAGTTCATGGAATTTTTTTAAAGTTGATTATATGTTAGGACACAAAGCAACTTTCAACAGATATTTTTTAAAAAAAAGCTGAAAAACCACACCCTGCTTTTCATCTGACCACTTGGGATTAAAACTGGATTTCAACAACAACAAAACAATAGAAAATATACAAACTTGTGGAATTGAAAAGCTAAGCACAGAATGAAAATGAGGTCAAGACAGAAATCAAGAAGAGATGAAAAACTTATCAGAATTGAATGAAAATGGTACCACAGTATACCCAAACCTCTGAGACACAAGGAAGGCAGTGCTAAGAAACAAGTTCACAGCACGAAGTGTCTACATAAATAAATAAATAAAAAACCCTAGAGTGATTTTATATTAGTAACTTAATGATACACCTAAAAGATCTAGGAAAAAAAGAGTAATAATACCACACAAACAGTCAATGTAAAGAAATTAAGTTCATGGCTGAAAATGAAGAAATAAGACAAAATAACCAATACAAAGAATCAATGAAGTGGAGAGTTGGTTCTTTGAGAAAATCAACAAGATTAACAAATCCTTAGCCAGAACAGTCAAAACATGGAGAAAGAAGAACTAAACGAATAAAATTAGAGTGGAAAGGGGAGATCTTACAACAGACACCCAGGAAATTCAAAGAATCAGAAGGACAGATTAAAAAAAAAAGTCTGTTTCCACAAACTGGAAAATCTAAAAGAAATGGACAAGTTTCTTGCAATGTCTGACCTACCAAAATTAAACCAAGATGAAATAATCCATTTAAATAGACTCATAATCCCTAGAGAAACAGAAGTGGCAATTAAAGTTCTCCAAAACCACAAAAGCCCAGAGCCAGATGAGTGCAGCACAGATTTTTACCAGACCTTCAAAGAGCTAACACCAACATCCTCCAAATTATTCTGCAAAATAGAAATTGAAGAAACATTTCCTAATTCTTTTTATGGAGTCCCTGATTGAAAACGCATAAAGACACAACAACAAATTGAAAATTATAGGCCAGAATTCCTTATGAAGATAGATGCAAAACTTTTCTTTTTTTTTTCTTTATTATTAAGTGTTTTAAATTTTATACATCAGCCATGGGTTCCCCTGTCCTCCCAAAACATTTCAATACAATGCTTTCAAACCACGCACAAGAACACATCAAAATGATTATCTACTACTATCAAGTTAGCTTCATCCCAGAGATTCAGGGATTGCTGAACATATGTAATTAATGAGCATAACGTACTATATAAACAGACAGTAAGACAAAACCAACATGAGTATCTCAGGACATGCAGAAAAGGCCTTTGACAAAAACAATATCCCTTCATGATAAATGTCCTGGAGAGACCAGGGATACAACATAATTGTAAGTGGCAATAAACTCAAAGCATTTCCTTGTCAGAAACAAGACAAGGATGCCTACTCTCTCCACATCTATTTAATATAGTGCTTGAAGTCTTAACTAGAGCACCATGACACTGAAAGAGATCAAAGTATCTTTATCAAAAGTTGATATGATTTTACACATTAAAGAATAAGAGACTCCACAAGGACGGCCAATAAACACATTCGCCAATATAGCCATATACAAAATCAGTGCACAAAATCAGTAGCCGTTCTATACACAAATGACAAACACAGTGAGAAACAAATCAGAGAAACTGTACTTCCACAACAGCCTCAAAAGTACCTTAGGATAACTCTGACCAAGCAAGTGAAAGACTTGCATAACAAAAAAACTTCAAAGCATTGAAGAAAGAAATGGAAGAAGACACCAGAAGATGGAAAGATCTCGATGCTCACAGATCAGTGGATTAATATAGGTAAAATGTCCATCTTACCAAAAGCAATTGACATTAAATCATGCACAATTTTTTACAGAAATTGAAATTAAGATCTTTATCTTCATATAGAAACACAAGAATCTCAGCATAGCAAAAATAACCCAGAAAAATAAAAGAAATGCTGTAGATATCATCATGCTAGATTTCACATTGTACTACAGAGTGCTAGCAAAAATATGACATGATATTAGCATATGAGCAAACATGTTGGCCAGTGGAATCTGAGGATTCACTGAAATAGGTCCACACAACTGTGGGCAATTTATTCTTGACAAAGAAGCCAAAAATACACAATGATAAAAACAAATGGTGCTGGGCAAAGTGGGTGGCTCATTTGTAGGAGAATGAAAATAGAACCATATCTATTACCCTGCAGAAAACTGACCTCCAAATGAATCAAGGACCTCAACATAAGGCCAGATACCCTGAATCTGATGAAAGACAAAGTAACAGGTGATGGTGGTGCATGACTTTAATCCCAACACTTGGGAAGCAGAGGCAGTTGGCAGTCGGATTTCTGTGAGTTAGAGGCCAGCCTGGTCTACAAAGGGAGTTCCAAGATAGTCAGGTTTGTGTGTGTGTGTGTGTGTGTGTGTGTGTGTGTGTGTGAGAGAGAGAGAGAGAGAGAGAGAGAGAGAGAGAGAGAGAGAGAGAGAGAGAGAGACACCTAAACTCAAACAATTGGCACAGGAAGAGACTTTCTGATCAGGAAATTCAATACCACAGACACTATGAACAGCAAAAAATAAATGGGACCTCACAGAGTTGAAAAGTTTCTGCATGGCAAATACACCATCATTCAAGCAAAGCTACAGCCTGAAGAATGGGTAAAGATCTCTTCTTTACCAATTATACATCTGGTAGATGGTTAGCTAATTATATGAAGAACTGAATGAACTTAAAATCAAGAAACAGACAACCCAACTGATAAATGGGGACAGAACTAAGCAGAGAGTTCTCTTTAACCGAAACACAAATGGCTGCAAAAACATAAAGAAATGTTTAACAGTCTAGTCATCAGGGAAATATAAATTAAAACAACCTTGAAACTTCAGTTTACCCTAGTGAAAACGGCAAAGATCAATAAAACAAATGGTAGCACATGCTAATGAGGATACAGGAAAGGAGATGACTTGTGCATTGTTGGTCGGAGAGCAAACTAGTACAGCCAGTATTGCAGTTAATGTGAAGTTTCCCAGTGAAGTTGAGAACTGATCCAACTATACTACTCTTGGGCACACACCCAAAGATCTTCGACATGTTATGATAGAGATTTTGTTCATGCATGTTCATTTCTGCTGTACTCATAATAGACAGAAATTATAAACAGCCTAGATGTCCATCAACTGATGAATGAATAATGAAAATGTGGTATGTTTACATGATGGAATAGTTGTCAGGCTGTTAAGAACAAGGAAAGTATAAAATTTTTTCATGAATGGATGGAGTGAGAAACAGTCATCCTGAGTGAGGTAACCCAGACTCCAAAGGGAAAACATTGCATGTTTTCTCTTTTATGCCGATGTTACCTGTTAAGGCTTTGATATGTGTGCTACTATCAAAATGACCTTTGCAGTTTGGTACCAAATATGAAACCAAAAGGGAGGAGAGGATCTCCCAAGCAAAGTGAAATAGAATATAACATTATAGATAGAGAAAGGGAAACCAGACTAGGACTAAATGGGGAAGGAGAGAGGCTTTTGGGAAAACTATATGGAAACCTACTACTGTAGAAGGTTCTTAAAATATATACATATAGGAAAGAAATTTAAATGGAGTTGTTTGGTGCGAGAGACGATGACCCAACTATACATCTTATGCAACCAAGTTAAACCTCCATTGCAAGGAATGGGTTACATCTTGTTGAATCTTTAGGCAAAGGTATCCCATGGAACCCCCTCCACCAACGTTATAGACTATTATCCAGGCTGTTGGTTACTTTCCACACCCTAATGCTAAGGCCCATTGCTGAAGACAACACTTGCTTAGTCAACCATGGATAAGTACAGTTGTTACCCAACTAAAAGCATCACCCTTACTGACTAGCATTCATGGTTCTTGAGGTACTGTGTACACTACTGAAGGAGAAAGGTAGTCACTAATATAACCCACCTACAAATGTTGTAACCTACAACTTACCCTTTACAGAGCAGAGAAAAGATATGGTCACGATGAGCAGTATGCTGATTTTTGTCGCTGGAGTCATGTTGCATGACAGACAGTGGCTTGAAGTAACAGATGGCCACTCACTCCCTTTATAAAGCTGGAGAACAGGAAGAAATCTCCACCATCGGTGCAAGGACAAAGTGCCCTTTACTTTTCCAAGAAACAAGATGTATGATAATGTTAGAAGTACAGGCTGCCCATCTGTGTAGCTGCAGTTGAGTCAAAGAGCTTCCTTCCCTTATCTCATCTTCTCTGTGTGCAAGTATGTGAGATGTAGTTTTCAGGTCTCTCAGGAACTTCTCTAGGAAATGCCTGCTCATCCTAGGATTAGGAAATGGGAAACAGTGACTGAGAATTCCAAGGCTTCCAGAGAAAGTACATGTAACATGAAGATTTCCTGAAAAGCTTATGCTAATGTTGGAAAATTCTCCAGTTTGAATCATACAAAAGAAGGAGGTTTGAACCTAAGAGTCTACACACAACTCCCTAGTGTGTAGCATCTTCCAGCATTTCCATCTTTCCTGCTTAGGAAGTTCTAGTGCTTATCACTCTGGAAGTCTGGGATATCTGGAGGTCTGGGATATCTCAGGTTCTCAGCAAATGTTATGGTTGAGAAGTTCAGGGGTGAAGGCAGAAATGAGGGTGCTTCTCAGAGGCATTTCCAGTGAGCTCCTTTTTGATATCTGAGCACAGTTTTTGACTATTTCCTGCCCTGGTCCTTCTGGAAATAAAGCTAGGACCATGCCTCTACCATACCCAGCCCTGTCTCACACAATGTCCCTGCTGTGGACTATATGGAAATACCATGGTCCCAACCTCACTCTGAGCCATTCAGCTACATACTAGAACACACTTCTAGAAGAAAATTTTTTCTTGTCATTGTGGACTCCCCAACTTCTCAGGGAGATTTATTTCCTTCATGAAAGCGGCCGTCTCTGATGGGGTACATTCTCTCCACCCCATTCTAGTTGTTACCAGGTCTTGATACCTTTCTCTTCCAGGTGACCTTGTCTTTGTGGAGCTCCATTGTCTGGACTTCATTTAAAACCAATAACCATGAAGGTTTTTTCTATGTCTTTGTTGACCTTGTCCTCTGTGGTGATTAGGTTCTAAGACCTTAACAGATAGGACTCTCTCCCTTTTCTTCTCCACCTTTCATATACTGGACCCTAAAAACAACTCTGTGAAGTATGGATATATATGTATACATGTATGTATGTATGTATGTATGTATGTATGTATGTATGTATGTATACAGATATATATATATATATATATATATATATATATATATATATATATATACATATATATATCAAGAAGGAGCTCATTGGAAATGCGTCAGAAAGGAACCTCATTTCTTTCTTCACCCCTGAACTTCCCAAACATAACACCATAACATTTTCTGGGAACCTGAGATATCCCAGAAATGTATAAATGTATATATATATACTTATCATTTCTTCAAATGAAATAATAATCTCAGAAAAGTTCAGTAATGTATGTAAGGTCACAATCCATTTAGGAAGCTGCAGAGGACTTGGCACCATGATTGCAACAAGGCTGTATTTGAGATAAAATTTGTCCTACTTAGAGATTATAATTTTTTCTGATTAGTAGGATTTTTTTGTATTTCTCAACTCTTGAGGAACAGATTAATTTTTAATTAAATTCCCATAATTCCACCAAATTAAATAGGAAAGTCACTTCTATTGTCTTAGGATTATATACATTTATTAGTTTCCTCCTGTTATAGAAGACATAAACTACAGACAATGGCTTATGATGACAGGTTCTATTAAGTTGCAGTTGCAGAGGACAGTCATCTATCTAATGTGCTACAGTGAAAGGTCAGCACCCGGAGGGTTCCTTCTACACACACTGAAGGAGAAAATACATTCCCTTGGCTTTTTGTTCAGCTTCCAATGGCCTCTAATATCTCTTGGCTTGTGACAGATTTCTCCATCTTCAATACATATGACATCAAAATCTTCTCTGATCATTATACCACATCCCTCATTCTATACTCAAATCTCTCTCCCTCTCCTTCTCCTTCTTCCTCTCCTTTCCCCTCTGCCTGTCTCTCTGTCTTTCTGAAGCTTTCCTCTGTTACTTCTCTCCTCTCTCTCTCTCTCTCTCTCTCTCTCTCTCTCTCTCTCTCTCTCTCTCTCTCTCATTCTCTCTCTCTCTCTCCCACGCTTCCACTCTCTCTCTCTATCTCTTATCCCTTCCCCTCCCTCTCTTGGCACTGGTAATCAAACCCAGAGCTTTGTATATACTAGATAAGTGCTCTAAGTTTGAACTGTTGCCCAGGTTTGTTCTTTCATAAGGTTATTTGTGGCCATATTTCAGGGCCTGATAACAGAAAACATGATAACATTTCGTTCAAGATCTTTAACTTAATCAGATATTAAAACTTCTATGGGGCATATGCAGTAACATTTCCAGATAGCAGAGATTGGGATATAAAGATCTTTAAAGGTTATTATGCCCAAGTTAGTGCTGCCAATGAGACACATACTACATTATCTGAGATAGTTGTATAGCTGAGTCTTCTTAAGGGGCAGTGGGATCAGGATCTATCCCTGGTGCACGAGCTGGCTTTTGGAGCCCATTACCTATGGTGGGATGCCTTGCACAGCTTGGATGCAGGGGCAGGGCCTTGGACCTGCCTCAACTGAATGTACCAGGTTTTGCTGACTCCCAATGGGAGGCCTTACCTATTGGAGGAGGGATTTGGGAGGTTGTTGGAGGGGAGGCTGAGAGAGAGGAAGAGGAGGGAAGAGAAGGAGATCTATGGTTGTTATATAAAATGAATTAAAGTATCCTTAATAAAGAAAAAGATTATATCATATGAGTATCAGCTGGATAACTGTCTTTATTAGGTTAGTCTGTAAGCATGGCTATGGGGGGTTGTCTTGATTATTAATGGGTGCAGGAGGGTCCAGATCACTGTGAGTGACACCATACTTATGTAGTCGTCCTGGGCTGGATAAGGAAGCTAGGTCAGCATGAGCCTCTGAGCTAGCCAGAAGAGCCTGTGAGTGGGATGAAAAGCAGTATTCTTTACAGATTTCTCCAGATTCCTGCTTTGACCTTTCCTCAGTAATTGGTCATGACCTGGAAGTGTAAGCCACATAAACCCTTTCTTCCCCAAGTTGATTTTAGTCAGAGTGTTTCATCACAGCAACAGAAGGAAACTAAAACACTGTCTACTATACACTCTCAGTGTCAAGACCATGACACAATCTCCATGGGCCCTTCTGTTTGCCCACATGCTGTTCTCCAACAAGATGTGACTCTCTCTGCCTGGCCTTCTTGCATGCTCATATCTTTAAGTCCATTTCATTTATGCAGTAGCAAACACCTGCTTCATAACAGCCTGGCCAATTATGTAATACCTCTTTACTTTGACAATTCTGTCTTTATTAACTGTCTTTTTCGCCCAATTACTCCTTATTTGCTTTCAAATTCCTCTGTTTTCACTATTCTGAAAAGTTTATTGTACCTTAATTAAAATAATATCATTTCTCCTTCTTCTTTCCTCCAGCACCCCCATGTTCTCTCCATCACTACATCTGGAATTGATCAACTGTGTTTTTGTGAGGGGTGTGTGTGTGTGTGTGTGTGTGTGTGTGTGTGTGTGTGTGTATTCACATATATTCACAAATGCCTTCGATATATAAGAAAATGCTAAATTATTTTCCAAAGTGATTGTCCTATTTTTCACATTCATGAGCCATGAGTGAGAGCTCCTCTTTTTCCATATACTTATGGACATTTTCTATGGCCATGTTCCACATTGTTGTCATTCAAACAGGTGTTGAAATTGTATCATGCTCTCAGTTTGATTTGTGTTTTCTTGATGGAATATGATGTGGCTGTGTTTCACATGCTTGTTTGCCGTGTGTGTGTGTGTGTGTGTGTGTGTGTGTGTGTGTGTGTGTCTGTGTCTGTGTTACTGAGGTGCATGTAAAGCTCTTTGGTCTATTTAAAACCACCTTTTTCTAGCCCCTTAGGTGATCAATATTGGATCTTCATTTTCACACTTGCATTTGATGATATAAATGTTGCAATTAACAATCCTTTAACTGCATTCTGCAAACTTTGAAAGTTGTATTCTTATTCACTTCAAAACACTTTTGCATTTCTTTTGAAGTTCGTTTTGTTTCATGTGTTATTGGAACACACTTAATTTCTATGTATTTTAGGATTTCTCAGTTGCTATTTTAAGTTTAATTCCCTTGTGATCTGAGGGCATTGCGTAGTTTTTATTTTTTTAAATTAGCAGTTTAGTATGTAGACTGACTGGATGTGTGTTCCATATGAACTTAAAAACAATGTGGAGAGCTGGGAGGTGGTGGCTCACACCTATAATCCCAGCACTCCTGAGGCAGAGGCAGGCAGATTTCTGTGAGTTCAAGGCCAGCCTGGTCTACACAGCAAGTTCCAGGACAGGAGCCAAAGCTAGACAGAGAAACCCTGTCTCAAAAAGAAGAAGAAGAAGGAGAAGGAGAATGTGTAACACTTTGATTTGCATTTTATGATTAGTTGTTAGGTACATATGAGAAGGACAGTTATGTCTCATTGTAAAATTGACTCCTTTATCTTTATATAAAACTCTATCATGAATGACTTCCCTTTCTTTATTGTTTGCTGTTTCTGAAATTCGAACACATACTCCTGTTTGGTTCTGGTCACTGCTAGCATGACTGCATTTCTACACATATTAATCCTATATGTCTATGTGATTTCTTGGCTTAGGTAGTGTAGCCCAGTGTGAGAGTGTTTGCTTAACTTACATGAAGAATTGTACTCTAGCTTAGCAATCAATCAATCAATCAATTAATCAACCAGTAACTTCATAAAGAGATTTCATATAGACAACATACAATTGAGCTTTGTCTTTAGATCCCTTCTGGAAATGTGTCAGTTCACTGATCATTGATATTTGGGGTGACTGTTGACAGAATTGATTAATATATATCACATTTGTTGTTATTTCTATTCATTGCCCTGTGCTTCATTCTTAGTTTTCTTTCATTCTCTTTATGTCTATTGCAGATGGGGTCAAGCATTTTGTATCATTTTCTTTTCATTCTTAGCATATCAGCTATATCCTTTATACATATTTTAACTTTTGAAAATGGTTGCCTTCCATGCATACTGCAGTGGTAACCAACAGCTTTATAATTGGACTAAAGACCCACTCATCAAGAGGGAAATCATCCTAATCTTGAAATCTAGCCAACTACCCAGAGCTAAGTAAAGTCAAGGATCTTAGAGCAGAATTTAAATCTTTTCCTTTACTGAGCCAGTATAACCTCTAACTACTCTAAATATTTGTCCAAATAGCCACATATAAGTGCATTCCCCCCACCCCCAATTAAAGAAACTTCTCTTAGCAATATACTGAGACCATTTCAGAAAAACCACAATCAATCAAAATGGAGCCCATTGCCAGGGGATACATCTGTAAAACAACTCTGACAACTAAGGCTGTGGAAAGGAGGGCTGGAAAATTCTAAAAGCCAGAGGATAAGGGAGTTTCTGTGAGTTTGTGTCTCCTGATATTGTCAGGAATTATCCCCATAAAGTTTCACAAACAGGACTGCCTAGGCAAGAGTTGAACAAGGACAACAATAGACATGTCAAAGTTGACAGGGAAAGCCCAGGATAACTCAACTCTAACAAAGATCTATGGGCAGCTAAGGAATCTGAGAGGGGAAAAATAGTCTTCCCAGGGAAGAGCACATCAATGAGTTATGCTACACCAAATGCTCAGCCCTGAAAACATATCCATACAAGTAACACTGTGGTCAGGTTCCCAATGCCTTTCAGAGCTCTCTTTCCTCACCATGATAGACACTGTGTTTCTGTAGTTTACAATAACACCCAATATCATCCAGCAGGTATCTGAAAGAGAAAGCCAGTCATCAAATGGTAACTATTCCAAAGGAAATGAACCCCAAAATTGAAAAACAAAAACAAAGTTCAAAGGCAAACAGGACATCAAAGCCTGGGGTGTACCGACCAGGAAGAGATTTTGTCTAAAGCAAAGTCAAAAGTCCTTTTTCTGCTTCACTAGGCGGAGTAAAGAACCAGCTGATGTTGCTGACATAGAAAAATAGGGAAATGTCCCTGAAGTAAAATGACTCCAAAAGCTCCTGGAAATTTCCATCTTTGCTCTTCATGAGCTCACTGTGAGGGGCTTACACCCCCAGAATGTGTCCTAGTCCCATAGTGCATGCTATTTTGCTGTCAAACTTGGGGATCACAACATGTGCCCCAAGTCAAGTCTGCCTGCCTGTCCTCCATCACCCAATAAAAGAGACAAACATGAAGTGGAGAGCAGTACAAGATCCGTCAGTGTCTCAGGTCAAGGGCATCATCATTCAAATTTACCTCAAGCTGTCTGCAGCCTCCTTTTTGCCTTCCCTTCCCCACCTTGTGTCTGACCTTGTGGTTGTCAGGTGAAATGTTCTGAGCTGTATGAACTTAGTAGACTACTAGAAGTACCAATCAGAGAGCTAAGAGCATCATTCCACAGTATCTGAGGGCTACAACACAGGCTGCCCTGCTCTGCTGCAACCAAGCTATCTGATGTTCCCACCAAAGTGTTTAAAAGGTATCTTCAATCATGATGCTTTCTTTTCTTACTATAAAAACTTCATAAAATTGCTACCTCATTGGAACATGATATTTGGGAAAACATAAAGCTGTGCTTGGGGCTGTCATCACTCATATTTGACACCAGAACAAACAGGCTTTTTATTCTTTTGAGATGAGTACAGTTTCTTCTCTCAATACATGCTAACCACACACAGACACACACACTCACACACACACATGTACGCACGCATACACACCACCACCACCACCACCACCACCACCACCACCAAATGACCTTCATCTTATCCCTAAAACCAACCTTGTACTCTATGAATACCATCTACAAGCACAGGCAACAGTAATATTTCAAAACATTACCAAATATGTCCAGAACAGGGGTATTAACTCATTTGAAAACCATTCTTAGAATAAAACTCTAAATAATACTTTTATTTTAAAAAATCATTTGCCATGATATTTAGCACATCTGTAATCACAACATTTAGGTTGAAGAAGGAGTATGGACTCTTACAACCTGGCCATTTCATAATGAGTGTGATATCAAAATTTCATAAATAAATAAATTTGATGATTTTTACTAGTATTTTAGCTGTTAGGGTCCATGAGAAGTCCCATAAAACACCACCAGTCATTATGCAATCAGCAAGAGCTTTAATAAAAAATTCCAGCATGCTGGGGTCAAATAATCTGACAAAGGGGCAAAATTGATGACCCTGAGAGAAGCTGGCAGGCTCCTTTTAAGTTACAGCTAGGGGAATTTCCAACTATGGTTAAGTGTATTTTGAAGTGATTGGGTTATAGGACCCTTACTGTGCAGGAATCATTTTACAATTGACTAATGACATCTGCTCAGCAACTCTGTTTGCAGTGGCAGCGTTTGTTTGAATAAAACATAGTAAAAACAGTTCCTGCTTGTGGCTGGGGAAAGACCCTGATTGGCGACCATATTGGACGAACTTCCTGAACCCGGACTGAGCAACAGAGAATAGTGGGTAACATGGGCAGAATTCTTAGCAAACTGGAGCCTAGGGAAAAACATAAGAAAACTGGACCCTATTAGGGTCAGTCCTGTTATAAGAGGGAGACAACAATTTCATTAGCTACTGTTCTATTGCTTTGAAGAGACACCATGACCAATTCAACTTACAAAGGAAGGATTCAATAGGAGCTTTGTTACAGTTTCAAAAGAGGTGGTAGTCCATGGTCTCCATGGTAGGGAGCAGGGCAGAAGGCAAGTTGGCAGTAGCTGAGAGCTCACATCAGACCCCAAGTAGAAGGCAGAAATAAAGTAAGACTGGGCCATGATGAGGATTGAAACCTCAAAGCCCTGAGGACACATCTTCTCCCATAAGGCTACATATCTTAATCCTTCCCAAACAGGTCCACTAACTAGGAAGCAAATATACAAATGCACAAGTCTATTGGGGGCAATTGGCATTCAAACCACCACATACCACTCCCTGGCCCCCAAAGTCTTATATCATAATGCAAAATGAATTTAGTCCAACTTCAATTTCCCCATAGTCTTACACAGTCTCAACACTTTTCAAAGTCCAAAGTCTTTTCTGAGACTCAAGGCAATCTCTTAACTGTAACTCCCTGTAAAATTAAGACTCAGAACACATACATAATGGCAAAAACATACATTACCATTACACAAAGTAGGAGAGGGTGAAGAGTGAGGAAATACTGGACAAAAACAAGACCATTAAGCAGCAGAGCAAACTCCAAAACCTGTATCTCTCTGACCAATGTCAGCTGGTTCCATATTCTGTCTGCATCTCTCCTTGGCAAGTATCCCAAGGCTCTGACATCTCCAACAGCTTGGGTCTCCAACACAATCTAGGCTACATCTTTACATTTTCACACAATGGCCTCTATGGGCATCCATTCAGGGACTCTCCTGCCACAACCTGCCCTCAGTAGCTTTGCTTGACAACAGTCCA
>NW_023413691.1:0-26681 GCF_903995425.1 Onychomys torridus | reverse complement strand
GTTTTCTAGGGATTGTATAGCAACTCTACTTCTTTATTTGTTTAGTACACAAGGGCTGGAAGGATGGCTCAGTGGTTAAAAGGCCTTGCTGTGCAAACCTGAGGACTGGAGTTTGAATCCCACACAAGCTTGTAGCCTTGTCTACTGCAGGTGAAGACAGGAAGATCACTGGGGCTTGCTGGCTGTCAGCTAGCAAAAAAACACCCCGAGCCTTGCTCAGGAAGAGACCTTATCTCAAAAGGAGCAAAGTGGAAAGTGATAGAGGAGGCCATCTGACACCTTCCTCTGGCCTCCAAGTGTGCACAGACATGTACACCTGGACACATACATGCATGTTCATCACATACACAGAATCAGATCAATACACTTTAGAAGGTAAACAGATAAGAGTGTACATTCCTCTGAATGAGGAATAAAGTATACTTTATCCTGAACTCTGTGTGTGCATGTGCGTGTGCGTGTGTGCGTGTGTGTGTGTGCGTGTGTGTGTGTGTGTGTGTGTGTGTGTGTGTGTGTGTGTTTGTGTTTGGTGGGTAGGGGACGAGGAGGCCAAAGGTCAACATGGGGTGTTCTCAGTTGCTCTCCACCTTATTTTTTGAGACAGAGTCTCACTGAACCTGGAACTCACTGACTCTGCTAGACTGGGGTGCCAGCAAGTCCCAGGAGCCCTCCTGTCTCTACCTCCCAGCATTGGTAGGACAGGCCTGTGCCACCCTGGGTGCTGGGGATTGCACTCAGAACCTCATGTTCATGCAGTGAACACTTGACCAACTGACCAACTCCTCTTCCCAGCCATGTCCTGACACTTTGAACTCTTCCATTGTCAAACTCATGTTGCATATTAAAAGCTCTCTTTCTTTTAAGATCTATGTACTGGGTATGATTTCTTCCCTGATGTGGGTTCCCAGGTGGCTGTTTCTTACCTTTCAAGCAAAAGTTTCTAGAAAGTCTTTATCAACAATTTGTACTATAGCAGTCACTTCTTAGGAGTTGATGAGTCTTTCTTGGTAGCTAATTTGTGAGAGTATTTTTTGTTTTGTTTTGTTTTTTTAAATCAACATTTCACAATGCATGCAAAAGTGTGTCTACTCTCTGTCCTTCTTGGGTGCAGGGTTCTAGGTACCTTGAATGTTTCAGAGGCAAATGTATATCTTACTCGGCTCCATCATGGCGCCGTTTCCTGCCAGCAGATTCTTGTCCCCCTACCTCCCTCCCCTTCATCTAAGAGTTTAAGTAAGTGGTTCTGGCCCAGATGCAGAAATCAGGTGTGCTGTTTGTCCTGGTGGCACTTCTGTTTGGAGGGAACATTTTTTTCAATGCTAAGGAAATACAGATTTCTAATCTGGGCTTCTCTCCAGGCTGTCTTTGAAGTTCATTGGAAAGAGAGAGATTTCTTGCTGTGCTAATGGACTTGAACAACATGTTATAGGATAAATACATGGATCATATTTACTGTATTATTGTATTTATTTATGGTATTAAATGCTTTATGCATTTTCCCAGTCACATGCTTGCTTCTCAAGAGGTTATACACTAGTATTACCATTTCAAGCTGGCATTTTCTCCTTAATTCAAGTTCATGAGAACTTTTTGAAAAACAGTCAGAGATTCCGTTTTTACAGTGTTCCCTCCACTCTTGAAGTCACTGCTTTCTAAAGCTGATAGGTAAAGGCACTGTGCAGAGGTGTGGGCCGTCACAGGGCTTGCTTCTAAAGCATTTGACATTTCTCCCTCTCGGTCTTCAGTCCTTTATTACGTGCTGCTGCATCCTGGCTCCTCTTCATTTTGGGTTGCTCTGTCAGATTCAATGCTGTGTGTTTTCCGTCCTGGTCAGAGGTAGCTCCTGGCACATTCTTTTTGTGGGTTTTGCTCTCTCTGGGTTGGTTTAAAGCCTCTGATTTTGCTTTCTCACTTCCTGCCCCTGTGAATCAGGTCCTGTTGGTGTCTGGTGGGGACTGGGTGTGTGTCACCTGTAGCCTGCTTATATTTATTGTCCTCCTGAAAGAAAAATGTGGCAGCTGACAAGGAAATGTGGCTGACTGTCACAGAGAAGCGTTTAAAGCAGAGTGTGGAGTGCACTCCTGCAATCCCAGGAGTTAGTTGGAGGCCAGCTGCATTACAGGAGACATGACTTCAAAAAACTGGGGAGAAAAGAATTTCTTAGGAAATGTAAAAACCTGTTGTATCTTCAAATGCTTCTTAATGAACCAAATAACCTTCCCGTGTTATATTTTAGTTAAGGCAAATAGTCTGTGGTGAGTGCTGTTTAACTGAGTCCCCTGGGGAGGATTTTGGTTTCTTACTTGGTGATCCGAGTTGCGCCTCAGATTCTTATTGGCCGCCAGGTGGCGTGGTGTCATCAGCTGTGTGTCAACACTTAGGGAGCTGCTCTAGAGATGCCATTTCTGACGCTCAGCTCCAGACTTTGACATTGTGTGAGAGGGGCAATGGGGACATACTCAGGACTGTTTCCTCAATAGTAGTAATAATAATAATAATAATTACAATAATAATAATAATAATAAGTAGTAGTAGTAGTAGTAGTAGTAGTAGTAGTAGTAGTAGTAGTACTAGGATTGGTTTCCTTCACAAAAGCTTAAGGAAAGGGTCTGTTAGTTTGGGGGAATTTGGGTTTGTTTTTAAGGACATTCAGCTTTTGTCCTGAAGTCTGCCTGTGGTTATGCACAGAACATGATCACAGTGTCCTGTGGCCTGTGTGTCCTCACCCGTCAGCATGTCCTCCCAGAGAGGGGGCCTCAAAATACATGTGCAAGGTTCAGGTGAGCACAGGTGACGCCCGTTGAGTGTCTGAGGCCTAGAAAGCTGAGATGGTTCTGGTTGAAAATGGTTCTGACGTTGTTTCAGATCACAAATCGCAATAGTTAAAAACAAGGCTGGTTGGCAGGGCTGGTGGAGTGGATGGTACTGTGTCTCAGTGGTGTCAGTGCATGGGCTGCCCGGTGAGATCCAGTTGCTGAAACAGGATCCTGGAGTGTGAGGCTGATCTGTGGGGTTTCAACCGATGCAACAAAGATGTCTGCTTAAAAATTTATGACTGAAACACTCCTAAGCTGTGTTTGCTGGTGCAGCCCTGTCATCCTGGCACTCGGGAGGTGGAGAAGAAGAATCACAAGTTCAAGGTTGTCCTTGGCTACATAGCAAGTTCGAGGCCAGTTGATACCCTATCTCAAAACAAACCAAAACATGGACCAACCGGCCAAAGCCAGACATGTGCTTCACACCCCGCCCCTGTGTTGCCCTCGCATTTCCGGACTGTTGTCACTAATCTGTCACACCCTGCCCCTGCCTTCCCCTCACATGACTGGACAGTTGTCAATAACCTGTCACACCCTGCCCCTGCTTTCCCCTCACAGGACTGGACTGTTGTCACTAACCTGTCACACCCTGCCCCTTTTCCCCTCACAGGACTGGACTGTTGTCACTAACCTGTCACACCCTGCCCCTGCCTTCCCCTCACATGACTGGACTGTTGTCACTAACCTGTCACACCCTGCCCCTGCTTTCCCCTCACAGGACTGGACTGTTGTCACTAACCCTTTAGGCTGTTTCCCTTTCCTGAAGTCTGAGCCGAATGAATGGCTTTTCAACTCTGATGTAGTTAGCTTTCTTTGATGCTCACATCCCTTCCATGGCTCTTACTGGTCAGGGTCAAACCAAAGTCCTCATTGCTGTCTCGCACCCTTGGCACTCCCTCCAGCCCTCAGCCTTCTCCGAGCACCAGCAGCCTGCCAGTGTGTTCCTTCCCAGAGACCCTGCCTCCTTTCTCCCTCCATCTGGAACCCTGCCTCGGGGGAGATCTGTTCCTGCCCACTGTACAGGGCCCAGCATCTTGGTATTGTGCCATGTTTGGCACCCTGCTTTCTACTAGATAACAGTGGTGCTGTGAGTGTGTATGGTTCTTCCATGCTCAGCTTCTACAGCAGCAGCAGAGAGAGGCCTACTGATTTGCATCTAACACAGTTCATTTTCCCTTTCAGTCATTAGTCATTAGCATTTTAGTTTAGAGAGTTTTCTGTAATCCCTCCCTCCCTTGTGTGTGTGTGTGTGTGTGTGTGTGTGTGTGTGTGCATGTAGAAGATGGAGAACAACCTTAGGTATCATGCATGTATCATGTTCTTCAGCCACTATTAAAGTTTTTTTTTTTTTTTTAATGTATATGGGAGTTTTGCCTTCATATATGTCTGGCTACCATGTGTGTGCCTAGTACCCACAGAAGCCAGAAGAGGGGAGTGGACCCCCTGGACTCTGTAATCTATATATTACTGGTATTGTGAGCTGCCATATGGGTGTGGGGAGTCATACCTGGGTCCCTGAAAGAGCAACCAGTGCTTCTAACCACAGAGCCATCTGTCTATCCAGTCTGCCTTTTCTTTTTGAGACAAGGTGTCTCACCTAGTAGGCTAGGCTGGCTAACCAGCAAGCCCCACTTGCCTGTCTCCACATCTAACTCTAGGATTACAGGTGTGCACCACTGTGCCTGGCTTTCCCATCTCTCTTACCAAATGTGTTTTATTTTGAGGTGCCTGTGGATCCCTCTGAGCTGTGGGAGGCACTGGAGATGTGCTCTGAAGCCTTCATAAGCTTGCCTATGCGGTTTCCCTCACACCCAAGTTACCGATAGTAGCATAGTCAAGGTCCAGAATGTTCCTTCACCAGCTCCTTCTCAGTGCCTTTTATAACTTAACCTCTTCTATCCCAGCTATTGCTTCTGGCCATCACTAGGGTGCCCTCCACTTTTGTAATTCTGTCTTTTCAAGCTTGTATGTGTAAGTGGACTCAGTTTATAGCCAAGCAGGGTTTTTCATCTGGCATAATTCTCCAAGAGTTGTTCAGGTGATCTTGTGTGTGTTTCTTGCTACATAGTCTTCTGTGGTATGGATATACCCCAGTTTATGTAACATATCTGGTCTATTTCCAGCTTGTGACTACTTTTTGTTTGTTTTTTCCTTTATTCCTGTTTTTATTGAGACAGACTCAAGCTAACTAGCTATGTAGGCGAGGATAATCTTGAACTTACAGTCCTCCCAGTTCCACCTTCAAGCTAACTAGCTATGTAGGCGAGGGTAATCTTGAACTTCTGGTCCTCCCAGTTCCACCTTCCATATGCCACCGAGTCCAGCGTCATGGTGGAGACTTAGTGTCATGGCGGAGGGGGTATACTGACAGCAGAGTACAGCTGCTCACCTGTGCAGTGGAGGGGCAGAGGGAGCAGGGAGGTCAGCAGCAAGATGCACCCTCAAAGGCAGCTCCTAGTGACGGCTTCCTTTTCCCCAAAGCTCCTTCATAATACCCAAGCCTTCAGCATTAAAAAAAAAAAAAAGATTTATTTATTTACTATGTATGCAGCATATATGACCAGAAGAGGGCAGCAGACCTTATTACAGATGGTTGTGAGCCATCATGTGGGTGCTGGGAATTGAACTCAGGTCCTCTGGAAGAGCAGTCAGTGCTCTTAACCCCTGAGCCATCTCTCCAGCCCCTTCAACAGACATTTTTTAGATTCGAACTATAGACTGGGATAGTCTTTAAAGACACCCCAAACTGCCTAGTGAGCAGTCGCCAGAGAGCAATTTCTTCTGCCTGATGCCGAGCGAGCCTTGCTGCCTAACTGGCACTCTTGGACACACTTTCACGACCTTACTGCTGACCCATGTCACCTTCAGGGAAACGTCTCTGCCTCTTGTCCCTCTTCAGATCGTCTGCCTACTTGCTGCCACTGAGTTTTATGTGTTCTCTCTGTAGTTAACTGACTGTACATGTCTTCTGTGCAAAGCGTGGTTCACAAATGTTTCCTCTCACCTGATTGTCTTTCCAGCTTCTTGAGGACTGCGGCGGGAATATTTTAATTTCTGATAAGCTCAGTTCATCAGGTTTTCCTTTTGTGGGACCTGCTTGGGGTGCTGCCTCTGACTTGCTTAGCTCACCCTAAAGACTGTCTCTCCCTACTTCCCATAACTGAAGGAGCGATCCCTCATCTTTGAGTCAGCGTGGAAGAAGGAGAAGGACATCGTTTCGAAAGAGATAGAGAAGCTCCGTGTGTCCATCCAGACCCTGTGTAAGAGTGCACTTCCCCTGGGAAAGATCATGGACTACATCCAGGAAGACGTCGACGCCATGCAGAACGAGCTGCAGCTGTGGCACAGCGAGAACAGGCAGCATGCTGAGGCCCTGAGCAAGGAGCAGAGGTGGGGCTGCAGGGGGGAGGGGCTGCAGATGGGGGAGGGGGCTGCAAATGGGGGAGGGGGCTGCAGATGGGGGGGAGGGGGCTGCAGAGTGGGGAGGGGTTTTTGCAGGTGGGGAGGGGGATGGGATCTGAATGAGATACCGATGAACTCATTAAAAATTATAACTAAAAGAAATAGAATAGCCACTGAAAAGAGATTTATTTAGAGAGGTGTTTTATTTGGAGATTTATTTAGAAAGGTACCTCATGTTTGTAATCAGTAACTCTAGAATCATGTGACTGTTAACATGTGGACTTTTTCTTCAGAAGATATGATTTGACTGAATGATACATCTCTAAGTCCATGTTATAGAAAGCTGGGTTACAGTTGGTTCTCCCTCCCTCCCTCCTCCTCCTGTTTTTTTGTTTTTTGAGACAAGGTCTTAGTGTAGTGTGGATGGCCTGGAGTTCATTATGTAAACCAGGCTGGCCTTGAACTGACACAGAGATCACCTGCCTCCTGAGCACTGTGATTAAAGGTGTACACCACCACACCAAACTCTCTTTTCATTTTTTTAAAAATTAATTCCATACTAGAATTACATTGGCTTTTCCTGTTTCCCTTCTTCCAGCCCCTCCCAGGTATCCCTCCAGCCCCTCCGATGCCTCTGCTCTCAAATGGCTAGCCTTTCTTTTTGATGATATATAGATGTCTGTGTACACAAATACATAAACACACCTGCTAAGTCTGCTTTTGTTGTGTGCATATGGTTTCAGGACTGACTGCTTTGTGTTGGACCACCAATATGGGCGCTCTTTCTTACTGTTACGTTTAGTCCCATAAGTTTTTAAATGTGCAACATGATGGAATTTAGAAAAATCACTGAGAACATGAGTGCTGATTGCAGCATGTAATGGTTATCGCTTCATAGTTTTGGACATAAGGTGTTGGGAAGTGTCAGCTCAAAGAGCCTCCCTTATGAAACCTGACCCTGCTCTATTGCAAGCAGAGGGTGGGACCTGGCCCTTTGTGTTGTATTGACTTTGTATTTATAGGCTTTAAAAGCCTGAGGGGGGGTTGGGGATTTAGCTCAGTGGTAGAGTGCTTGCCTAGCAAGCGCAAGGCCCTGGGTTTTGCATTTGACTCCAGCATTCCGAGGGATATTCTGTGCCTGTCCAGGGCTCTGCTCAGCAGTGAAGAGATCACCTGTCCCTGCTGGACAAATAGGACATGGCCAGGAGTCCCTCTAAGCCGTGTGAGCCTTATCCAGAGGAGAGGTGTCTCTTGGCTGGTCCGGGCTGACTCCAGTGTCTGTGGGGACTTGGTAGCCCACTTCCCTGTTGCCCCTTGGCCTTTTTTGTGTATATACTTTAAGGACATCAAGCCTTTCTCTGAGGGAACATTAGTTCTTCTCATTTTACTTTTTAAGGGAAATCTCACATGGGTTAGGGAAACAGCTCTGTGGTAGAGTGCCTGCCTAGCCTGTGTGAAGCCCCGGGTTCTCTGCCTGCTTCTGTGGGAAGTAAACAGGCGATTGGCGTTCTCAGGCTTGATTGTACTGTAGCCTGCCTGCCATTCTTAGGGGACTGGCACTTAACCCTTTTCTTGGGGTGAAGCCAGCCAGGCCTTTGCTGGTGCTGGCTTTTGGGCTGGAGGGAGAGACACAGACCGAACCCTCAGGACACTAATGAGCACGGCTTGTCTCCCACTAGCATCACAGACAGTGCGGTGGAGCCCCTGAAGGCCGAGCTAGCTGAGCTGGAGCAGCAGATCAAAGACCAGCAGGACAAGATCTGTGCTGTGAAGGCCAACATCCTGAAGAACGAGGAGAAGATCCAGAAAATGGTGCATAGCATCAACCTGACGTCACGAAGGTGAACGGCCAACCCTGCAGAGATGGAGCAGTCGTCCCCGTGATGGGAGAAGAGGCGGGAAAGTGCCACTCTGAGCCCCAGTCTGCTGAGAAACTGGACTGCAGATGGCTGGACCCAGCTGAGTTCAGCTTTCGGCTCAGGCGCTAAGCTTATTAAAAGGCTGTTTTCTTACCTCCTTCCAGCTGCGGTGCTTGCGACTTCCGTCTTCAGCTCGCCTCGTGGGAGGGCTTCTTTCTTGGTTTTTTGGCAAATATGTTTTCTGCTGCAGCCTGTTTAATCCTGTCCCTGAATTTTTCTAGCGGTAAGTTGTGTCATCTTCTGGGGAAACGGAGGATCTTCATTTCTGCTTCAGAGTCTCCCAGAAGGACTTCCTGCCAGCACCCAGTAAAGGGTGACTGTGTCCTTTTTAGCGGGTACTTCACAGATAGAACGAGGCCTGGAATGATTAAATTGCGCTTCCATTTCAGCCTGTGACCTTTAAGGTACCTGTCACTGTGCAGGGTTGTTGTCCTCTTACATTGCACATGCTGCTGTCTGCAGTCCCCTCCTGGCCCTGCTGTCTGCAGTTCTAGCCCATGAAGTGCATGTGCTGACAAAGGAGAATTCAGTCTGGCCATTATTAAATCTGGCATTGTCTGATGGGAAACTGTCATGGCTGCCCCTTTGGCTTTCTTCAGCCTCCAGAGTATTCCCAATGGACAAGCAATGCCCTGGGCCTCCTTAAGACCGTGGAGCATGAAGGGCAGGCAGCATGATCCTTTTCCTCTGTGTAGGTGTGTGCACTGAGAGGTGGCAGTGAGGAGAGACTATAAAGAAGAGAGTGCACCAAGAAGTTATAGTTTGTGTTGGGTTCCCCTTTTTAAAGATCCTTTTTTTCAAAGCATAGTGGATTTTTTTTTAATGGTTTATATTCAGTTTTTCACCTACATAAAATACTGTAAATACTTACAAGGTCTTGAATTATTGTATAAAGGATCTCAGCGTTAGAAGATGTTCTTACTGGCTTAAGGTCTGCGATCATCCTTATGTTCCTGAGTATTTATTATGTTCACTAAGGCAAGCCCTGGTAAGTGCAAAGACTACTGGAGCACTTTAGGAATTGTGTTTCCTAGAGGCTTGCAGACACGGCACAGCTAGTGTTTCTAGTCAGTTGAAGGCAGCAGCCCAGTTCTCAACTGGGGGCCGTCGGGACCGGGTAGAGACTCCCTTCAGCTGGTAGTCCTTCTCCTGGCACCACACCACTCTACCAACCAGACGCTTCTGAATAGTTTGAGGAGGAGAGAAGGATTGTTCGTCTACCAGTCTTTTGTATGTTCATAATCTCTTTTCTACTAAATTGAATGACTTAGCCATAACTCTAAGTGGACCCTATGTAGCCCAAGTTAAGATATATATATATAACCTTTTATAAATTTGTATATATGAATAGAATTTTTATGTTGCAAAATTTACATACATTGTATGTGAGTAAATTTTATATGCTGTAGTCTATCAGATTGTATCATAAAGTTTTATTTTTCTTTTATACATAAATCATTAAAATAATCACCTATTTTTCCTATAAGTGTATGGATTGTCAAGTTGATACAAAAAATGTAAGTGTTTAGATTTTAATTTTCAGATGAATCCAGGGGAAATAGCTTCTCATCCATACTGTGACACACTGTTTTTCCCATAGTGATTGACACTTTATGAGTCTGTTCATCCTCTGCTAGAAGGATGTGCTAGATCACTTGTGACATTTCTGAAGGCCTATATGTGTAACTGTCTGTGTCTTGGGATATACATATTAAGCCCTGACCATATTTTGAGAGAGTTCAGAAATGGAATTCCTGGTTGTTTCCCTACTGTGGTTTATAAGTTTTCTAGAAGTGTGGAGTCACACATTAGGGATTTGAAGTTACAGATTCTGCTGATGTTAATCGAAGCCTAGAGGAAATGTATAGAAATAGCATGAGGTGCAGTGGTGAGATGGATGGTCCAGGGGGTAAAGTGTTCACTGTGCAAGTGTGAGGACCTGAATAGGGCCTCCCAGAACCACATAAAACAGCCAGATGTGGTAGCTAGCTCACATCTGCAGTCCCAGAGCTCCTACAGCAAGATGAGAGGCAGAGACAGAGAATCCCCAGAGGATGGACCAGGCTGGTCTATGCAGCAGCAAACAAGACCCTGCCTCAGATGAGGTGGAAAGTGAGGACCTACTTCCACATATGCACCTGCACTCATACACACACCCAGGACACAGGTACTTAAAACAGTAGTCAGGGCATTATAACGTTCATACTTTATACTTTTTATTATTCATACTTATTTTCCTTTCAGTAATCAACTTTACAAAAAATAGTAGTGAGTAAATATGTAAAGAAAGAGGTACCCTCCCGCTTTGTGCCTAAAGTGCCAGTGAGAGTTAGGCGTGGGTAGGCATCTGGTCAGTGTTGACAAATGGTTTGGTGATCCTAACTTGTTTTTCCAAGCTGCCCTGAACTAACCAAGTTCACCCTCTACTTTGATGTGCTCAAAAAACCAACCAAGCAAAGAGAAAAACTCTGGCTATGGGTTTTAAACATTAAACTGGTTCACATAATTCGGAAACTTCCTGTAAGTACTCCACGTAGGCCCTGTAGCCTGCAATGCTCTGGACAGAAGCATTGCTTCTAGGTGCCTCACAGGCTGCTGCTCCCCAACCCACTCAGAAGACTCGCATGGGTGCCAGGTGCAGCAGGCTCTTTCTCCAAGAGAGCTCTCCCGTTGCCTGTAAAACTCAAGACCTCTTCATTCCTTATTTTTATTTTGAAACCTGTCAAGGCATCCATCTTGCTGTTAAAATACTTAGACTCCTTAACAGTAGCAAGGTTACAGTGTCTACAGAGCAAAGAGGCCTCGGGAGAGTGGACATGGTTCTCATCACCTCCAGACCCTGCTTGCTGGTTACTCTCTTGACCAAGTGTGAACCCAGATTTGAATTCTTCTTCCTTCTGTCTGTAGTTTGTGATTACTGGCCTGTCTGTCCTCTGGTCTATTGTGTGTCTCAGCTCTGCCTTTTTTCCATTCCTAGGGCCAGTCAGGTATCTAATCCTTGAAACTACACAAACCATAGCTTCTGAACATCTCTTTTCTAACTATACCTTGATTTCCCCCACTGTGACATGAAAGGCAGAGGAAATTTTGCACAGATAAATGAAGCATTAAACTCATGACGAGGAGAGATGACTCAGTGGTTAAGAGCATCTGCTGCTCTTGCAGAAGACTGGGTGCAGGTCCCAGAACTGACATAGTGACTTACAGCCATCAGTAACTCCTGTTCCAGGGGATCCCCTGTCTTCTTCTGAACTCCTTGGGCACACACATGCATATAGGCAAACACCCATACACACAAAGTAAGTCTAACAAAATTTAAACTTACAATAAAAAGGAAAACAAGGAGTGTGTCTGTACACCAAGGTCACAATTTTATATGTTTGTGAGTAAGGACATAGACAAAGTGGTTTATTTACTTATGTGTGGCATGGATGTGTGTGTGTGTGTGTGTGTGTATTGTGTTTGTGTGCATGTGCCCATGTCTATGTGTAGAGACCAGAGAAAGATGTTGGATATTCCACACCCTGCCTTACCCTTTAATACAGAGTCTCACTGAACTTGGAATTCATCTTTTTTTTTTTTTTTCTTTTCCAGCTATGCTGGCTGGCCAGCAAGACCATGTAATCCTACTTCTTTGTCCCTTTTCACCCCTGAGCACTGGGGTTTGAGTCCGGTGTGACTGTGCTAGGCTTTTTATGTGGGTGCTGGGGATCCAAATTTAGCTCTTCACGCTTGTACACCAGGCACTCTATGTTGCATGAAATCTAATAGGTTTTATGATAATAGGCCAGGTATTGGGGTAAATACCGAAAGATCAGAGAGACAAAGGAACAAACCACCGCCACTTCTCACCTTGCCAACTCCACGAATCCTCTCACTGAATGTCTCTGACTCCTCAACTGAAAAGCACTCCTCAGCCAAAAAAGGCTTTAGTTCCCATCTCCTCACACCTTATATACCTTTCTCTGTCCAGCCATATCACTTCCTTCCTAGTGCTGGGATTAAAGGCATGTGTGCTTCCCAAATACTGGTAGCAAAGGCATGAGATCTCAAGTGCTGGGATTAAAGCCATATGATTCCCAAGTACTGGGATTAAAGGTATGTGCCACCACTGCCTGGCTGTTTCTCTCCTAGACTGAATTAGTCGTTTGTTTGTTTGTTTGTTTGTTTTGAGACAGGGTTTCTCTGTGTCGCTTTGTGCCTTTCCTGGAACTCATTCTGTAGCCCAGACTGGCCTTGAACTCACAGCGATCCACCTGGCTCTGCCTTCCAAGTGCTGAGATTAAAGGCCTGTGCTACCACTGCCCCGACTGACTGAACCAATCTCATGTAGTCCAGGGTGGCTTTGAACTCACAGAGATCCAGGTGGATCTCTGCCTCCCAAGTGTTAGGATTAAAGGTGTATGCCACTAATGGAAACTATTGGGGTCCAGCCTTTATAGTCTCCTTCCTAGGGGTCCAGAAGAGACTCTACCAACATCGAGAATGACTTGAGGGAGTGAATCTAAGCACACCGAGCTCTACAGTCCATTCACTTTGTTCCCCTGAGACAAGGTTCTATCTACACAGCTTCAATTCTGTGCACATACTCAGCTCCTGTCTGTCCTTTCTCCTCCTGTCCTCTCAAAACTCTAAGTTCTTTTCTGTCTCTGTCCTCATCATCTTTGTTCTTCTCCATCCTCATTCCTTCTCTCCCTGTGACCTGTCTCCAACATTGCCAGGTGTAACTAACTTACAACACAATGCAAGGCTTCCAATCTGCTGTTTTCTAACAGGGTGGGGTGACTCTGCTTGGAGCTAAGAAACCTGCCTCATAGCTTCATTGCACCTGGTATGCAAAAAGCCCTTTTGTTCTGAGTCAATTGCCAGAGGGTCTGAGCTTAAATTGCACAAGAAACAAAGCTATACACCTAACAGCTACCTATTAGGCAGTGTCTCCATAAGGGTGTTTACCTTAATTCAAGAGATCTGCGGTTGGTCTGAAAAGCTTACTCTGTTTGCAGTTTGGCTTTGGATGCTTGAGAAGTATATCAGATAAAATACACTATTAGAAGTTCTTGGGGAAGCTATGAAAACGCACACGAAATTCATAGCAGGAAATAGCTAATATATTAAAAGCCGAATAACACCAAATACTCCTTGAGATTTGGCTTTTTCAAAGGACATTTCCTTATAATTTCCTTGGCTTATTGCCAGGTTATGGAAAAATCCTTTTTCAAACCCTTACTATTGACATGGTTTTTTTTTTTTTTTTTTTATTCTAAGGCATCCACATTTCCTATCAATAGTTGATCAATCTCATCATTACCTTGTGCTAGAGGGCCTGGCAGACATGTGTGGGATTGAATGTGAGTTATATATAAAGGATGCTCCCTATTCCTGATTATTTCTTTTAACTGAATAAATAGTGGAGTTAATTCTGACTCATCAGGAATAAATCGAGCAGTTTCAATGTGTAATACAACTCTTTCTGCATACTGGAACTCAGTAACCATGTTGAGAGATACTGTAAAATCGATTAATACTATCAGAATGTCATATAGTTCCAATTTTTGGACAGAATTATAAGGATTTTGAACCACTTTACTTAAATTTTCTGGTTTGTAACCTGCCTTTCCTTTTTGGTTTGCATCAGTATAAAACGTAGGGGCTCCACATATTGGTGTTCCCTATACAACGTGAGGCAGAATCAGTTAGTTTTCTTTATAAATTGAATTATTAGCTGGGCGGTGGTGGCACATGCCTTTAGTCCCAGCACTTGGGAGGCAGAGCCAAGCAGATCTCTGTGAATTTGAGGCCAGCCTGGTCTGTAGAGTGAGATCCATGACAGGCACTAAAAACTATACAGAGAAATCCTGGCTTGAAAAACTAAAAAATCAAACAAACAAACAAACAAATACATTGAATTCTTTTGCTTTGGGGATATTTGTTGTTAATCTCTCCCAAAAAAATTACTGCAAGCTCTTTGCCAAGGTTCACTTTCTGCCTATAATTTGTTTATTTCATCATTTGTAAAAGTTACTATAATTTCTGCTGGGGTCTATTTCTGCTAATTGATAAAGTCTCAATTTTCCTTTTAGAATTAACTCAGAGATCTCTTCTACAAATAAGTTTTTAATTTTTTACTCTGTTTATGTGTTAAAAAAAGATCCATACAATCCACATGTGAATCTTGTATTTTCTTTTCCACTAAAGCCAATTCTGGAGAGATGACTCGGAGGTTAAGAGCACTGACTGCTCTTCCAGAGGTCCTGAGTTCAATTCCCAGCACACACATGGTGCCTCACAACTATCTGCAATGAGATCTGGCACCTTCTTCTGTATACATAATAAATAAATTTAAAAAATTTAAAAAAGAAAAAAGGAAAAAAAAAAAAAAAGATCCGGGTTGGGGATTTAGCTCAGTGGTAGAGTGCTTGCTTAGCAAGCACAAGGCCCTGGGTTCGATCCTCAGCTCCAAAAAAAAAAAAAAGGTCCATTCTAAGATAATGTCTTCTCTCTGCATTAAAATTCCTGTAGGAGAATGCTTAGAGGGTAAAATAACCAAAATGCAATCCAGCTTTGGATCCATACAATCCACATGTGAATCTTGTATTTTCTTTTCCACTAAAGCCAATTTTCTTTCAACTTCAGCTGATAATTCTCTTGGACTATTTAAGTACTTGTCACCATCTGAGGTTTTGAACAGATTATTCAGTTCATCATTTTTTACCCCAATAGTGGGCTATAGATAGAAAATGTTTCCTAGCAATCTTTGAAAGTCATTAAGAATCTGCAATCAATTTCTCCTAATGTGCACCTTTTGGGGTCTAATTTTTTGTAGACCTATTTTATATTCTAAATAATTAATAGAATCTCCTCTTTGTATTTTTCAGGAGCAATTTGTAATCCCCAACAAGGCAAATTTTTCTTTACTTCTTCAAACATTCTTTCTAAAGTATCTACATTTGAATCAGCTAGTAAAATGTTGTCCATGTAATGGTAAACTACAGATTGAGGAAATTGTTAACATATTACTTCCAATGGCTGTTGTACAAAATATTGGCACAGGGTTGGGCTATTTAACATTTCCCGTGGGAGAATCCTCCATTGATATCTCTTAAGTGGCTGAGAATTATTATAAGGAAGCACCATGAAGGCAAATTTTTTCTGTATTTTTCTTGTAAGGGTATTGACAAGAAACAGTCTTTTAAATAGGTAACTATAAGAGGCCATCCTTTATGTAACAGAGAAGGCAAAGGAATTCCAGATTGTAGAGAGCCCATTGGCTGAATTACCTTGTTAATAGCTCTTAGATCTGTTACCATTGTCCACTTACCAGATTTCTTTTTAATAACAAATACAGGAGAATTCCAAGGGCTAGTTGATTCTTCAATATGCCCAGCATTTAACTGTTCTTGTACCAGCTATTTCAAGGCCTTTAGTTTCTCTGTTGTTAAAGGCCATTGATGAACCCATACAGGCTTGTCTGTTAACCATTTTAAAGGTAGGGCTGTTGGTGTCTTTGGAAGTTCAGCAGCTCTTGTGCCCTGTTCTGGTAAAATCTGGATAGTTGGTGACTGTTCTTTCTAATACCTTCTAATATTTTCCCCAGAAACATATGTTAGTTTATGGTTTGTTTCTGAGATTGGAGAAATGTTAATCTGGGTGATTCCATTGCTGTAACAAATCATGTTCCCATAGATTCATAGCTATATTAGCCACATATGGCTTTAATTTTCCTCTGTGTCCTTCTGGCCCTATACATTCGACCTATCTAGAGCTCTGTTTCACTTGAGATAATGTTCCAATCCCTAAAAGATAAACATTTCCTCCTGAAGAGGCCAGTTTGGATGCCAAGATTCTGATGCAATTATTGTTACATCCACACCTGTGTCTACAAGACTTTCAATGACAATGTCATTTAATCGTAATTTTAATTTTGGTCTTTGTTCATTTATAGAAGTTTGCCAAAAAATTTATTTTATGGATTCTCCTGAATCTTTGTTCTCTCTTCTATAGCTTTTCTATCATTCAGAGCAGTATGGTTTTTTACAATAGGCATTTGGTTCTTTAATTGCTCTGGGAAGGAGTTTCCTTCACAATGACAGGAAAGGACTGAACAAAAGTTGACATGGGAGCCTGTAAGAGACCTCCTGAAGGAGGGAGTTTCTGAATGTCAAAAGCAAGGTATTAACTTGTCCCTTGTTGATCTACATTTGTTAGTCCAATGTTTGTTGTTACCACACCTTCTGCATAATCCTGAAGGGAGGGGCATTCTGTTGCCATTGTTCCCTGAAAAAAACATTGTTTCTAGGAATGCCCTGTTTATGGTCCCTTTTTAGGTGACCTTGTTTACAACAATTGAAATGTTTGACATTACTATTTTTCTTCAAACCTCTGGTTTGAGTCACCTCTTCTATCCAAGCATAATCATGGTCATGTGATTCAATATTAATTGTATCTTGGATTCATTCCTCCAAGAGTGCAGATCTTGCCTTTAATGGCCTGATTACCCTTTTGCATTGTGCATTAGCATTTTCAGAAGCCAGAGATTCAATTAATATTTGTCTAGCTTCTGAGTTTGGTATGATTTTATTTACTACTGACTACTGAAGTCAGTCTTTGTAAGAAATCAATGAAGGTTTCTTTGAGCCCTATATAACTTTTGTAAATGACTCAATTGTCTTTCCTACTTCTTCAATTCTGTCCCAAGCATTCAAGGCTGCCATGCAACATAAAGCCAGGGTATGGTCATCATATAAAGATTGTATTTTATATCAGTATAGTCGCCTTCTCCAAGGAGTTGACCTTGGGATATTTCAAGACCTCTAGCCTTACTTCATTGTTCAATGGTCTTAGCTTCATCTTTCCACCAGGTCCTCCATGGTAATTGGGGACCAGCCTCTAAGACTGCTGTAACCAAATCTCTCCAGTCTTGAGGGATAATTCTATTATAAGTTGACCACAAATTTAACATCTACTTCACAAAAGATGAGTGGATACCATATGAGACTATTGATTCTTTGAATCCCCTCAAATCTAACATTTGCACAGGAGTCTATTCAGCTCGTACATAGTCTGGGGGATAGTTATTATTTGGCAGTTCCTGTAAGATTATTGGACAGATTAAGATTGGCTGTTTGAAAGCTTTGGCTGTTTCTCTAAACTTATAATGCAATACTGAAATTGGTTCTTTGAATTCCTCTATCTCGGTCTAACTGTCTCTATGATCTGTTTTGATAAGTTTTTCTAAAACTTTTATCTTGGCAGTCATATTAACCACATTTTTTAATGATAAAACAGAAATGATCAAACAAAAAATATTTATAATTGACATTACATAAATCCCATCTATATTAATTATTCTCTCACTTAATTGTTCCATTTTTGGACTGTCTAACTTATAGTCAAACAGAGACAAAACTCCTTCCATTTAAAACATGTTCTCCATTTTTTAATGTGGGAGAAGAAAACTTTCCTTTAACTAATTCGTCCCTTTAAGAAATCCCAATTAACTCACCAAATCTGCTGACAGTGACAATTCAGATGACTATTGGCAGCAGCTGGAGAAAGGAGCCCAGAGAAAGCCAAAAAGAAGAAACTAAAGAGCCAGCTATATGCACGTGGGAACTTGCGAAAGCAGCTAACTCCTGTGGTTGTTGGAGCCCCAAAATCTATGGAGTTTGCTGCAACTCTACCCAGTGAGCTGTCTCCTCAGCACTGGAAAGTAGGCATGTAATAGGATTGAAGTAACTGTAGGCAACTTAATTTGGTTTTTAAAATTCCCTGCATGCACTGAGGTTCAGCATCTATCAGTGTAAGATTGAGTGCATGGATGTTAGGCCCATCCTGCAAGCTGGAGAGCCAAAGATTCAACAAGTGATAAAGAATGGTTCATAGCCATTGCGGGGTTGGCAAAAATAGAGAAGTGGCATATATAGAAGACATGGTAATATAACACCGATGTGTGTGTCCTACGAGTCAAAGGTAATGCTAGAACAACAGTTTGGGAGGCGGCCAGCTCACAGGGGTGTCGGGGTTTGGGGGGTCAGGTCCCTGGAAAAGAGTAGAAGTTGTGATTCCACGCAGAGCTAAGAAAATAGGATTCCATCTTGAACTGTCCTTGTTGTCCTACTAACCGGAAGGGGTCTCAGCTGGGAGGAGGAACAGAACCCAGCATGAAGCCATGAAAGCATTGCCTCTTCACTCTCCTAAGATTAAGTCAGAATTAATGAGTGCAGAACTGAGAGAGTCATCTCAAGGGCAAAGGGCACAGTGGCCCCAGACCACCACCCCACTCCCTCTGGGCTGTCAGCAGGCTGCTCTGGGTCCTCTGTCTTTGAGCCCTCAAACTGGGATTTAAACTAAACAGATTTCCTATAGGAAATGCACACACAATAACACTCTGCTAAAACTACTTTTATGGACATTTCCCCTCAGAAATATTTCTCTCTGGAAAAATAAATTCACAGGATGTAATTAAAGCCATTATGTGTGTATGTTGGCTGAGCCTGTTCCTAAGTACTTCACCAAACAGGCCACCAAATCAAGAAGTGAAGGCAGGCTTTGTTCCTGTCTATCAACAATGATATTTATTAATTTGCAATGCAGGGTGTTTTCAGCCTTTATGGCTTCAGAAATGGCTTTCTGCTGGTTCCCTGCCCAAGGTAGTACCGTTGATTCTGACCCCAACGTGACCTCTGCAGGAACCTCAGCTTCCACAACACTCCCTTTATGCTTGTGTCCTTTGGTTTGGGGCCCATGAGGAAATAAATTCTAAGTGTGAGAATAACTAACTTCTGAAAGGAAAAGTTCCCCCAAACAGTGCTTTTGGGTAACACAGCTAAGAGCAGTTACACGCTGTGACTTCTTTGTCTTCTCCTGTCTTCCAAGTCCTTTAGGGGAGCCTTTTGTATACCCTCTGTCCTGGTTGGGCTTGCTCCTGGACTCCAGCTGGACTTGCTCCTGATCCAGAGGGAAATCAGAGTGTTGCTTTCTGAGACAAGTGTGGGCAGGTGGTGAAAAACTCTCCTTTAGTTGCTGAGGGAGGAGCTGGGTGGTCCGTTGGTGAGGCCACAGAGCAGATTCACAGTTTTTGAACTAGTGGCAAGATGGCACTTCGGGGGAGGGGGCATGTGACAAAGCAAAACCACCCACTGCATGGCCAGGAAGTAAAAGAGCATGAGGAAGGTCTGGCCCCACAAGCTGATGGGACATTCCCAGTCACCCCAGTTTCTGACATTAAGCTCCTCCTCCTAAGGGTTCCACCAACTTCTGATAGCCCCACAGTCTGGAGGCCAGGCCTTTAATATCTGTCTTTTGGGAATAAACTGTACTAGGAATCTACCCTCCTTACTGAAGTGACTTCATTCTGAGGTTCTTCACTGGCATTTGCAAAGACCCTTTGTATAGCTGGCTTGCATTCACAGGGCCAGTTCTCCCTGAGGCCACTCTTCAGCACTCTACTCTGGTCCACAGGTTCCAAGGGACATTGTTCCACTTTGATTGTCCCTGCATTTCTGGGTCTGGTTGGCTCTGGCTGTTGAGTGACATTGATCCACTTGTCCGCATAAGCCCAGGCAAGTTCCTCTGACAGAAACACACACTCATCCCAACAGAGGGAGAAGTGAGTGTCTGCAGGAGATAGCTTCTGGGGCAGCTGTGAGGTGTGGTGATAAATGCCAGCGATCACATGGGTGGAGCAGGGCTGGGAGTCCAGAGCACTGGTGGTCAGAGGGATACCTGATAAACTGGAGAAAGAGCTCCTGGGATGGTGTGAGGAGGCAAAGAAGCCATGTCTGGGTGTGTACAATGGGAGGTGGGGGTGGATTGGGTAGCTGGGCTTCCCTTATGAAGGGCCTCAGATGTCTGCCTGAAGGGCACAAGGCTGGCCTTCAGGCATCATTAGCGGGTTTATGAGTCCAACTGTCAGAAGCCATGTTTTATGGGAGGAAAATGTTACCTGGCAGTGAGGAGCAAATGGTGAAGGTAGAGTCCAGGCTGCAGCCCCAGCTTACCCCGGTTGTGAAACTACAGTCCTACGTTCTGGAGCCCCTCTGTCCTGAACTAACTTCCTGATCGAGGATGGGAGTTACTCTTGGATCCTCTCTGTCTGTCTGAGTTACTTCTCTGGTCCTCTCCTACTTTAGGCTGAGTTTCTTCAGCTCTAAATGCCCCACAGTTCCAGGACCAGTAGGCACCAAGCACAGGCAAGTGTCGTCTCTAAACCCTCAGAGGAAGACAGGATTCTTCACTGCAGGAAAGAATTTCAGTGGGAGTCAGGATAAAGCAAACTAGTGTTTCTTTAGAAAAAGCGTCCACAAAGACTAAGGCATGGGGATTAAGAGATGATGACTGGGATGGAGAGATGGCTGAGAGGAGAAGAGTGCCTGCTGTTCTTTCAGGGGACCTGAGTTTGGTTCCCAAGCACCCGTATCAGGTGACTTATAAGCACCTGTCACTCCATCTCCAAGGGAACCAATACTGGAGCCTCTTCTGGCTTCCTCGGGCACTGTATGTACATGGCATATACAAACATACACAAAACATCTCAAAAGGAAGGGAAACATGTAAGAGAACAACAGTCACACTCGGGAGTGGGCACAGGCTTCTCACGGGGAGAGCCGTATTCCTGTCTCAACTGTGGACAGATTTTGACTTTTGAAATTGAATTGTTCAAAGGGTTTAAATACTAATTAAATGTTTTAGCTAGGTGTGGTGGCTCATACCTGTGATCTCAGCACTTAAAAGAGACTGAGGCAGGAGATTTGCCATGAGCCTGAGACCATCAGAAAGAAAGGGAGGGGAGAAGAGGGAAGGAGGGAGAGGTTTTGAATTGATTGATTGACTGATTTCACAAATTCCTATGCTGAGGCCCGAAGGGCTGGCACCAGAAGGGCAGCTACTGGATGTCCCCCAGGAAAAGGTGAGTTCAGATCATTTATTGGAAGCTGTATGTACAGGTCACATTTCCTGGCTTTTTCTCATCTTTTCTATCATTTGGAACAGTGCTAGAGACAAAGGCAGAGAGAAGCTGAGAATTTTTCTCTTCCAGATTTTGCCGGTTCCTGACCCTCCAGTAAAGCAGTGAGCAATGAGCCTCTGGTTCAGGTAACAGAGGACCTGATCGCTCAGCTTTGGACCGGTGACACTGGCTCCAGGGCCGCCACCTTTGAAGGCAAAGAATTGCTGTGATTTGAGTACCTAGAGCTTTGAGTTTCTAGCTTTGAAAGGCTGGGACCACAAGGCTCTAGTTATCAGGGCTTGAACACTAACCAAACACTGGGGTTTGGAAGCCTGGCTTGCAAGTTTCAGGTGTGCAGGTCTGTCAGCACTGAGGGAGCTACCTCTGTAATTTTTTTTGAATAGAGTAAAATGTCCCTCAGCCACATGTTATGACAGGAACATCCACAGGAGCTGCCCATACAGTTCTGAAATTTTCTCTATCTATTGGTATATGGCACTCATGGAATTTTGGGTCACTACCCAAATTTGGGTTGTCACCCCCCAATGAAGTGGCACTTACCGTCAGCTACAGTGACAGGGAGGGAACTGATGTGTGGAGGAATTGCCTCATTGGGATCCACCAGCAGGATGTGGACTCTGCCTCCCAGTGCTTCACAAGTTGGCTCTGGGCTTGGGTAGCAATGTCTATGGAGCAAGCAGGGACAGGAGAAGATGTTTATGGGGCAAAGCCCAAGTCTTCTGGACCTGAAGAATCTTCCTGCCTCCACCAAGGATGGAGAGTTGCAAACATGATCCCTTGGAAGAGAAGAGTGGATGAGGTTTGCTGGGAACAGGTGCCTCCCAACACTGCCCTAGGCTCAGGACCAGGAGAAATGTCCATTTCAGGCCCCCATTGATTCAGTCTCCTGCCCAGTTCTCAGAGGTAGCTAGCTACAGGGCATGAGCTGGGGAGGGTCAGCACATCTGATGGGCTAGGGGCAGCTTCCTACCCTCTATGCAACTGGAGACTCGGCTTGGTAGCCCCATGTCCCTGCTGTGTTTTGGGAAGGCCCTCTAGCGGCCTGCAATGGGAAAAGGCTGAGGTGGGATGAGGGACGCCTGAGCCTGAGATGTCCTGGCTCCTTGCTGGATTCCTTTCTGGGTAGGTCTTCTAAGCTCAGAAAACCTGGAAGGACTGGGATTTTGTAGGGAAGAATGTATACTATTCCTTTACACTGTGTGAATATATGTCACTGTGATTGGTTTAATAAAGAAGCTGACTGACCAATAGCTGGACAGGATAAGGTTAGGCAGGAGAACGGGACTAAGGACATTGGGAAGAAGAAGGGTGGAGCCAGAGGAGTCTGGAGAGATGCAGAAAGAAGCAAGATGAACGAGTCATGTTGACCATGTGGCAGAAGATAGATAAGAAATATGTGTTAATTTAAAATGTAAGAGTTATCTAGTAACAAGCCTGAGCCATCGGTTGAGGGTTTATAATTAATAAGTCTCTGTGCATTTATTTTGAAGCATTTTTCTCCCAATGACAAAAACTCTATCTACAGGAGAGATATGTGGGACTAGATTTTCTTTGATAAAAGGCCTGACCTAGTTAGCTGCAGGCTTTGAGGTCTTGAGTGCAGCTATAGCACTAATCAGGCTCCTGACCTTGGGGTACTGACCTTGGGGGTAATGGTAGATGTGGGTCAATGAGAATGGGACCTTCTATTTGCCTTACTCCAGGTACTGAGAATGCTGCCATGTGCTTTGGAAATGGGAGACCACCTTTCCTTCATGAACCAAGAGCAGATGGCCTCTCTGGGGAATCAGCAGAGGCAGATGAGGGCCATGAAGGTACAGGAGTAAGGCTCTGCTCAGGCCACATCACCTCCATGCAAAGGCTGTGAGAAAATAGGACAGCTACCTGGGCTCCTTGTGACTAGGGAAGTGGTACAGCTGAAGCTGGCTGCATGCTATAGTCCCCAGAACCTTTGACAACCTGGCCAGGCAAGACCCACCTAACCAAAATCTTATTGTATTATAATAATTTTTCACGCAATGTATTTTGATCATATTCTTTCTCCTCCCCCAGCTTCCCAGATCTTCCCACTGACCCAACTTCAGATTCTTTCTCCCTCCCCTCCCCACACCTTAAACAACAAAAAAGAACACACACACACACACACACACACACACACACACACACACACACACCAAAACAAAAAAACAAAACAAAACCCCAAAACCCATACAGTCCAGAATCTCTTTAAAAAAAAAAAAAAAGTTGCACTGGGTCAGTGACTTTAATCTCAGCACTTGGGAGGCAGAGGCAGGCTGATCTCTGTGAGTTCAAGGCCAGCCTGGTCTACACAATTGAGTTCCAGAACATCCAGGGCTACATAGTGAGACCCTGTCTGGAAAAAAAAAAAAAAACCCAAAAAAACTGATGAAATATAAAACTAGCCATTTTAAAACCTTTTTAAAAGTTATGACTATAAGTAAACACGATATAATCAATCCCAAACCTTTTCATCTTTCCAAACTGATATTGTTCCCATTAAAATACTAACTTCTGGGGCTGGAGAGATGAATCCACTGAGGAGCAGAGTTCAGTTCCCAGCACCCAGCTCACCACTGCCTGTAACTCCAGCTCCAGGTTTTCTAACTCCCTGCACACACAAGATGCTCACAGCATGCACACACATACTTTAAATAAATATAAAAACAATCTCGCCAGGTATGGTGCTGTACTTTCCCAGCACCTGAGAAGCAGAGGCAGGCGGATCTCTGAGTTCAAGGCACGACTGGTCTACAGAGTGAGTTCTAGGCCAGCCAAGGGCTACATAGTAAGACCCTGTCTCCACCCCTGCCCCCCCCCCAATCTTTAAAGTGTATTCACTTCCTATTTCTCCTGAGATAGGATAGGAAGGGAAAGCATGAGGTTGTGAGAAGAAAGAGGAGCCCTCTCACCCAGGATTTGGTTGAAGCCTCTTACCTACAGAGAAGCAGGAATTCCTGCACAAGTAACTGCTCAAGACCTTGCTCCCTCCTCAGCCATAGACCTGCAGTTTTCTAGGACTTTCATCAGAAACTTTATTTCCAGGAAAAGGACATGTACAAAACTCCGGATGCAACCAGGGGCTCCTGGTTTTACCTTATCAAACTACAATTCCATCCAAGGCGTGTCTGAAGCCACCCTATAATCTCATAATACACACGTACAATATGTAAGCAACCTTCTGAGATCTAAGTTGAGAGCCATCAAAATGGTATATATGGTGAGTGCTAAGAGTGTGGCTCCCTCGAGGAGCCACATGTGGGTATGTCAACATTCTCTTCTAAGTCTTGTGGTTGAAGTCGATGTTAAAGTATCTTTAATAAAACCTCAAATTGGATTTTATTAGTCCTAAAATTCTTGTCTGAGTCAAAGCCATGAATCCAGTTTGGCCTGTTACAGTCTCTAAGAGCTAAAGGGACGTTCTCTGGCTAGGATGACAGCATGGAGTTTTATCTGTCTCCTCACCACTGACACTCCCTCTTCTGGAAACAACTTGCTATCCACTATACCATTCTATTTCTATGAAGTTGATTCCTTTATTAACCTCCCATGAGTGGAATCATGCACGATTTGTCCTTTATAAGTGACTTATTTCACTGAGCATGGTGTCCTCTAGGGTTGTCCATTCTGTGGCCTGGGACAGAGACTTTTTAAGGCTGTATGGATGGTGCACAGCGCCACATGTTGATGTGTACTTATCCATCCGTGCAGACTTTTTAAGGCTGTATGGATGGTGCACAGCGCCACATGTTGATGTGTACTTATCCATCCGTGCAGACTTTTTAAGGCTGTATGGATGGTCCACAGCGCCACATGTTGATGTGTATTTATCCATCTGTGTACACCTGGGTGGTTTGACACTTGAGGCATCCCAGCTAGAGATCTGCAGCTGTGGAGTAGAGGCACAAGGCTGGGCCACTTGGCTCTTTTGCCTTGCAGCATCATCGGTGTCACCTGTCCCTCACGCCAGCGGTGCTGTCTGCTGTTATCAAGCCCAAACACCACTGCAGCAAAAGCCACAAAGCCAAGTCACAGCCACAGTGTTGGGGACTGCGGCCTCACCTCCACCTCACCGGATGGCAGGGCGCAGCCTCCTCGGTTCACCGGGGTCCTTTCCCTGCAAGCGAAACTTTCCCTAAGTCGCGAAGGGGAGACTGGAAGGACCCGACGGCGTCCACGCTTAAGTGCTGTGAGAACGTGATGCACACGGTGTGACCGGTGTAAGATCGGGAGTGCCACTCGGTCAACACGCCTTGCCAGGCTACAAACACCGCTGGCTCCACGGAGACATTCTTGGGCTGCATTCACCTAACACCACTTTACAAGTCACTGACTCGGAAGGGGACCGTCTGGAGCCAAGGACAGGCGGCGCGGCCCCAGGTCTCCAGTCGACCTTCAGCAGCTGCGGGAAGCAGTGAACAGTCCGCTTGGCCGTAGACGGCCACGCCCACGTCCCGCCTTTTCCGTGGGCGGGGACAGAACCTGCCAACCAGGAGTTCCCGAGGCATGCAAATAAGCCTCCGCCGCCAGGGGAAAGGCGTTTCCCCAGACTTCCTGCTTCGTCCGTAGACGCCACTACATAGTTTTGCCGTCTTCACGGACCGGCGCTCAAGTCCGTTAGCTAGGCCGGAAGTGGAGACCCAAGCGCCCTACCCGCAGAGCCGGAAGTGCGATCGGGAGGTGCAAACTGGCCGGAAGCCGAGCTCCGGACACGCCCACCTGCCGGAAGCGCCCGAGGAGGAGGTGTAGCTCCGACAGGGTTGCACCTTGACAGGATCGCTGCGTAGGCCGTCGGAGGGGCGGTGTGGTCAGCGCGGAGGCTGAAGGCCGGAGTCGGCATGGCGGAGGGCGGGAGCCCCGAAGGGAGGGCTGGCCCGGGGCCCGCAGGTAACGTGAGCGGCGTGGGGTGGTGGGGAGCGGGACTGCGTCTCGGGGCCAGTCAGAGTGGCCCTCGGTTCGTCCCCGACCCTGCGTCCCTCCGTCCCCGTCGGCCAGGTCCGCGGAGCCGCACCCCGGGTCGATAAGTGGGCGTCAGGCTTCGCGGGGCCCAGGGCGCGACCCCCGCGCTCGGCCTCCCGTGGACAACCCTCCCGCGGTTTTTTTTTTCCCCCCAAGGTGGAGTTACAAGGCCAGGTGGAGTTGGCCTTGAAACTGCCACCCTGTTAGCCGATCCTAGTCTGCGATGACCCCAGCTGTGACATGGGGCACGGATCCTCTTCCAGGTCTGAGCGCACTGGTCAGGAAAGGGCCCCGGAGGTCGGCCCTCTGTAGGGCAGGCTCCTTTTCCTCATCCGGTCAGTCAGCGCAGGGCCGATGGTGCATCGTAGCCCCTGGACCCCCCACCCCACCCCACTAACTACCGCGCTGTCCCCAGCCAGCTTGCCAATGACACAGCGCTTATGGTGTCGCTCGACCCACCTGCAGAAAGAGGCGGACCGTCGCCACCTGGCTTAGCATGTCCACTTTGCAGTGTTGCAACTGTGAGACTGAGAATTCCCAGGAGAAGGAATTTCTGGTCCGAAGTCTCTCACTGGGGTCTTTCTGAGACTGCTGTGTGTG
>NW_023413690.1:0-1446 GCF_903995425.1 Onychomys torridus | reverse complement strand
GCACCTTCCATACTACTTCCAGAGGTGAAATGAAAGGGAATGGGAAGTACTAGAAAGTATCATACAATGGGACATACTCAAAGAGGGGGCTAATCAAGCAATGCTGCACAGGGGAAAACAGTGTATGGCAAGAACATTACTTGGGCTTGGAGAGATGACTCAGAGGTCTGAGTTTCAATTCCCAGAACCCACAATGTGGCTCAAAAACATCTGTATTAATATTACACCCTCTTCTGTATACATAATAAGTAAATAATTCCTTTTTTGTTTTTTTTGTTTTTTCGAGACAGGGTTTCTCTCTGTACTTTTGCACCTTTCCTGGAACTCACTTAGTAGCCCAGGCTGGCCACAAACTCACGGAAATCCACCAGGCTCTGCCTCTTGAGTGCAGGAATAAAGGCAATGAACACCACTGACTGCCAATAAATAAATAATTCATAAAAAAAAAAAACAGAACATTACTGGACTAAGCCGCAACAATGAACTGTGGACTGTTAACATATAGCCCCATGTTTGGGGAAGGAGTTGGTTTCTCAGACTGAAGTAACCCCACCACAAATGCTCCTGGTTCCAGACGCATTGCTAGCTCTCCAAAGCATATTCTTGGTTTTCCAGGAAGGAAGCTGTTTTCTTATCAGTACACCAGGCCCTGAGGGAAAGCTTCTTCAGTCCATGGTCCAAGGCCAAGAAATTTTCCTATCTATGCCTGAGGGCGTAAATGAAAGCCATGCTCTCACTCAGCTCCCTGCATGAAGTCACTCAAAGCACACCACAAAAGACCTTGCTGGAACCAGCTCTTCCTTCAAAGCCAAAATCTGAGGCCAGTGGCCGGAAGGACGCCCTGCCCACTTCTTACTCGGCAGGTCACCTTGAGGCCGCCTGATTGGATAGTGACCACCTGAGTGACAAGAGAACCTCCCACAGGGCTACAGTGTGCTTAAAGACACAGCACAATCATTCCTGACACTCCCTTCCACCCCAAAGACTTTTTCTAAATGAGCAGAGATTCCTTTATTAACAGCACTTGCCCTTGGCAACAATAGCTGACCCTGCTTTCTTCCTGCTCTCCATGGGTACTTCCCCTTCTTCCCCAGGACACAATGTGGCTAGCTAGCTTGTACAAACCACTAAACTATATGGGGCAGAGTGATTCCTTGTCACACAGGTAAAAGGGATCTCGGAATATTAACAACTAAAGAGAGATTTAAAGACACACAAGGAGAATGTTATTATGAGATTTACTGCTGACATCAGGTGAACTGAAGGTACTTTGTACCTTATTGTCATAGGGACTTCAGACTACCAGCCAACAAATGCAGGAACTTGATCACAACCAAGAAAATAGTGCCATTGCTTTAGGAATTTTATTCCAGAAGTGCAGAGCATATTGTTGGCAAATGAATAATAATACAGAGTAGTCTTCATGGATAGTTTAATATTTAGATA
>NW_023413689.1:0-1392 GCF_903995425.1 Onychomys torridus | reverse complement strand
TTATCTCTCCAAGATATCTCTGCTCCTGCTGTTTCTGGCAAGTGTGCACAGACATTAGACAACTTGGCTAGACAGGGTCCATCAAGGGTAGATGTACCTTAAGTAGGAATCCTTTAGTTCTGAGTTAATTGTTAAAGATGAATCTAAAATGAGGGATAAGACTTTAGAAATGAGAAAGTTAAACTTAATCAGCACATGTTCCAGGTCTCCTCAAACAGGTATTCTGGATGCTTAAGTCAGTTTCTAGAGTGTACATATCTATCTCTGATTAGACACTTTTGTCCTTGGGATGTTCCTAGCTGCTAATGATAATAATGACAGAAGGGCCTGAATTTAGGGATCCTAGCAAAGTTACTGCTCAGAAAATTATCTAAATATTCCTTTAGTAGAGGGAAAATTGTGCATCACAGATTACTATATCCAGAAAAATTTCAATCACCATAAATAGAAAATAAGGTATTTCATAATAAAGTCAAATTTAAACAATATCTAGATACAAATCCAGTCTTACAGGGTTTTTTTAGTAGAAAATATCTAACCCAAGGAAGCTAACTATACACATGGAAACATAGTAAAAGAATAATGTTACATTAGCAAAACCAAAAGGAAAACACAACATTAACACAAATACAAGCTAACATACTCTGATACACATACCATCATCACCATGAATAACAACAACAACAACAACAAATTGAAAGATATAAATAATTATGATTCCTGATTTCTCTCAATATCAAATGCCTCAGTTCCCCAATGAAGACACAGATTTAACAGTACAGATTCAAAAACAATCCATCCTTCCACTGAATAAACAAAACACTTCAACATCAAGGATAGAGATTACCAAAATGTGAAGGCTGGGAAAAAACATATTTAAAGCAATTGGAACTAAAAAGCACACTTGTGTAGCTATTTTATTATCTAAGAAAATTGACTTCAAACAGAAATTAATTAAAAGTGATGTGGATGAATACTCCTTAGTCAACAAAGGTAAACTCCACCAATATGACATTTCAGCTATTAATATCTATGTCCCAAACACAAGACAACCCACTTTAGTAAAAGATATGTTTCTACAGATTAAATGGCACATTGACTCTTACACAGTGTTTGATAGTGGTAGACTACAATACCGCACCCACACCAATGGACTGGTCATTCAGACAAAAACCAAATGGAGAAATATTGAACCTTATGGATTGTATAAATAACAAGAATCTTACATACAACCGAATATTCCACCCAAAGAAAAATAATATACCTTCTTCTCAGCACCACATGGAATTTTCTCCATGGTTGATGACACCTTTGAACATAATTCAAGTCTCAACAGATGGAAGACAATTAAAACAGCTTATTGCATCCAATCAGACCATCATGGATTAAGGC
>NW_023413688.1:0-17722 GCF_903995425.1 Onychomys torridus | reverse complement strand
GGGCTCCTAGTTCTACATTTTCAGATGTGAGTATGTAACCTACAGTAAATACAGATACAAGAGCAAAAGGGGACCTTGGCCAGGATGGGGGTGGGGCACGGAACATTGGAAAGGAGAATGGCAGGGTACAAGTGATCTCATCAGGTGGGCGGGCTCCTTGGCAGGGAGGAGGGAAGTAAATGGAGAAGGTGGGAGGAAGGTACAGCTGAGTAGCAGGACACAATTGATTTGATGGGAAAAATGAGAAAATGGTGGGTTCTTTATTAAAGGGGGCATCGATATAAATGAAGGAGGTAAGTAGGTAAAATAACAATATGGAGGGTGAAAAAGTTGTGAGGCAAAAAACGAAAAAAGTCGTAAGGAATCATGCTGTTAATGATTTACTCACCTTCCAAAATAAAAGTAAACACTGTGTTTTTCTTCACAGCTGGGAGTTAGTTCTTTATACCTGAAGTGGAGTGTTCAAAAAGGTGGTGGGATGGGAGGTAAACTGGGAGACAGTAAGGATCATTTATAACCATAAGTAATGGTTACACAATTTATTGGGCGTGGAAAGTACAATAATGGTCTTCAACTGTATCTGTATCTTTAATTCTGGATTCTGGCGATGTATGACTTCATAGAAAGAGGGACATACAAAAAGGAAAATATGAACTAAGACAGAAACTTTACTGATTAAAATAGTGGGATTATCATGAATTAACCTTGTGATTCTGTTAGAATTAGGAGTCAAAACATAATTTTCACTATCTAAGAAATTAGAGCATATTAAAGTTTTCTGTGTGAGACTGACTGACATAGCACACTCTTTTGAATTTCTTTTGTGAATATTTTCCAGGTCAACATAGGTTTTATTTGGTGTTAAAAATGTGATTAATATTCTGTTTATCACTTCTGATTTAGGTGTTAACTATAAAATGAGACAATGTAAATCAATAGTATTGGCATGACACCTTGGGCAAAAGAGGCACACAGTGTATATTCTGTATAGGATGTGACTGTAGATGCCTTTATTATCTCTAGTATGATATATATACCTGTAGACACATGGAGATGTATATGTTATCCAGTCTGGAATATCAAATGTTAAAGAGACAGGTTAATTAAGAGTAAGTCAATCAAGAATGTTGATATAGAGGTACTGACATTGAATCACAAGTTTGATGTACACTCTATTATTTTTCTAGGTATATGAATTATGTTTCCACTATGAGGCTAAGATGAATACACTTTCTACTTATGTCCTTAATAAAGAATATCCTTTCCTTCCAAACTGTACTTGGAATCCTAGCCAATATGTGTCTCCTTTTTTTCTACACTTTCATAATCCTAGTTCATAGATTAAAGCCCATGGACCTGATCTCCTGTCAACTGACCTTCATCCACATAATGATGTTCCTCACTGGAGGGGACCTTTGGCTTTCAGAAGTATTAGATTCACTGAACTTTGAGAATGACTTCAAATGCAAGACAACTTTTTACATAAGCAGGGTGATGAGAGGCCTCTCCATCTGCATGACCTGCCTCCTGAGTGTGCTCCAGGCTGTCACTATCAGTCCTAGAACCTCTTTGTTGGCCAAATTTAAACATAAACTAAAAAAATATATGATTTATGCTTTCTTACTTATTTGGTCTTTCAACTTGTCATTTGGTAGCAACCGGATCTTCTTTGTTGGTGCTTTTACGAACACGAGTGAGACCAATCAGATGAAGGTCACCAAATATTGCTCACTCCTTCACATGAACTACATCATCAGGGCACTGATTTTAACAGTGACAGTCTCCAGAGATGTCTTTCTTGTAGGAGTTATGTTGACCACAAGTGCATACATGGTGATTATCTTGTTCAGACATCAGAGGCAATGCAAGCATCTTCACAGCATCAGCCACATGAGAGTGTCCCCTGAGAAGAGGGCCACCCAGACCATCTTGCTGCTGGTTGTTTTCTTTGTCATGTACTGGGTGGACTTCATCATCTCATTCACCTCAGTCCAGTTATGGATGTACGATCCTGTCATCCTGACTGTTCAGAAGTTTATGATGAATGTCTATCCTACAATTACTCCTTTGGTACAAATCAGTTCTGATAACAGAATAATCAATATGCTCAAAAACTTGTGGTCAATGTGCCACCCAATTTCTTAAAAAGGCATTGTTTCTCTTCTTTCAAAAGAATTTGTTTAGTTAAGTGCATGAGTGTTTTGCCATCATGTATGCATGTGTGCACTTCAGGTCCCCACAGAGATTAGAAGTGTTTATTGATCTGGGCAGTGGTGGCGCACGCCTGTAATCCCAGCACTTGAGAGGCAGAAGCAGGTGGATCTCTGTGAGTTCGAGGCCAGCCTGGGCTACCAAGTGACTTCCAGGAAAGCACAAAGCTACACAGGGAAACTCTGTCTCGAAAAACCAAAAACCAAAAAAAAAAAAAAAAAAAAAAAAAAAACCAGAAGTGTTTATTGGAAGTCCGGGAACTGGAGTTACATATGGTTGTAAGGAGTCTTGCTGGTCCTTTGCAATTATATATTTTTATTAAAAAAAAGATTCTTTTTAAAACTGTTTGAAACAAATTTTGTGGTATAACTTATATACATTCTTTTATGTTTCTTCTGCCAAATAGTATAGAGCCCTTTAAGTTTATTGTACAGTCTAAATTGATATTTTGATAGGAATTCCCTTACTATCTCTTTTTTATTTTATGTCACAAATGTTTCCTAGATGCTAAGGTTACTCAAGGAATCTCCTTGTTGATAGTGACTTTTTAAACTTTTTTAAAAAACATTTAATATACTCTAAATCATCAAGAATACTTTCAATATCCTATTGTAGCTTTAATTGTTTCCTAATTATAATTTTTATGTATCCATAAATGTGAATTTAAATTTTCTATTTTTATCACAGTCACTTAACTAGTGAGTCTTATGAAAATTTCATGTGCCTGTTTATTTCTACTTCATTTCATCTACATTTATTCAAATATTATTGTTTAATAAAATTGTTTGTATGCACATACAGGTTGTACAATATGGTTTTTGTGATGTGTGTATATTCAGAATTAACTTTATTATTTACTTAATTATAAGAAATTATCAGAAATAGAAATCACCCTTTGTATATAACATTTATCAGATCCCATATAGGTCTTCCAGGCCCTCTAGCACAAGGTAATGATGAAATCTATCAGCTATTGGTAGGAAATGTGCTAGAAGCCTCAGAATTTAATAAGAAATATCATGTTAATAAAAAGGTTTTGAAGAAAGATTTTTCTATCACTTGTCCACCAGCCAAGGAAATTATAAGGAAATATCCTACTTGTTCCTTGTATAACCAAACTCCACTACCTGCAGGTAGTAATAAAAAAGGTACACAAAGAAATGAATTTGGCAAATGGACATGTTTCATTTTGCAGAGACTCGAAAATTAAAATGTGTGCACCACACCATAAATATGTATTCTGGATTTCAATAGACAACATCTTTGAGTTCTGAAAAGGCTGATTCTGTAATTACATATCTATTAGAAGTCATGCCATTATGGGGATACCTGTACAAACTAAGACTAACAATGCTCCAACTTAGGTCTCTAGTAAAATTAAACAGTTTCTGCATATTATAACATAAAGCATATTACAGGTATACTACATAATCCTATAGGACATGCAGTTATATAAAGGTCTAATCACACTCTAAAAGATATGCTTAATAAACAGAAAGGGGTAATAAAGACCCCAGAGGTAGATGTCACAGGATTTTATTTACTTTAAATTTTTAAAATGCTAATGAAAAAGATTGACAGTTGTGGAGAGACATTGGATGGTTGAATAATCTCCTGAATTAAATCAGCTTGCACCCTTTAAAGATGTATTGACCTCAGAGGGAAAACAGAATATGTGTTACATTCTGGAAGAAATTTTGCTTTTGTTTCCATTGAAGAAAAAAGCTGTGGATACCATCAAACTTGGTAAAAAATAGATTCAAACAGGAGAGTTGCTTGATTAGAAGCAGAGATAGTTCATCAACAATGTGGTCATTCAGTATAACCTAACATATATGTCTAATAAATGCCTTTCATTTGATCAGATATAACCTGCCAAAAATGGAAACTCCCCATATTAGGGTTGGGGCAGAATTTTGTTTTTATCTATCCAGGAAAAAAAATACAACTAAGAAATCTGAAGACAACTGGAGAAATAAGACATTTGAAGAGAAAAGACTAATCATCCAGAGAAAATTTCCAAAGAAACAGAAAATTGACCTCATGGTATAACATTTTCAACAGGAAAAAGTTTTTATAAGTCATCCCAAATGTTTGTTTCTGCTGTTCTCTACAGACAGATAAGGCAAGCAGTCTTTTTGTAGTCCCAGTTCAATTAAAAGTTAAAGCTGGCTTTGGAGTTGGAGCATGGCTCTTTCCTTCTCCTAAACCTAAGCATGATTGTTAAAGAAAATTCCAAAATCATGTCTCATGTCAGAAGAGCCACTTGATTTAGAACAAAAGAAAAACCAAAATTAAGAGACTATTCTATTGCCACTATCTCATAATCCCTTGGCTTTATTGCAACTCTTTAATACTTTTCTTAAGGTATAAATATCTCAAAATTTATGAGATAAATATACATATATGTAAAACACTTATATTTACTATATATTAATATATATTTAAACTTTCTGTCAAGATATTAATTGCTATATAGACTACTAGCTCATTCTAAAAAAAAGCTTCATCTACTTTTCTGTACATGATTTCAGGCTTGTGTCTGATTTGGGAAACTAGGAATTAAGTTTTTATACCCAGAATGTACTTAAGAAATTGTGATCCTTGAATTTTTCTCAGAACAGCTGCATATGACATTTAACATTTTTAAGTTTTATGTGATAAACTGTAACCATATTTACAGTGACTTTTGAAGGGATGATGGGGGCCCACAATGATGATCCCACCTGCCATTAAGGTGGCAAACACCACCCAGAGATCAGATTTGGACTACAAACTGCTTAAGACAATTTCAAGGTGGCCAGCTGAAATGTTCCAACCTCATAGTCTACTCCAGCCCTACACTTTTCTATCACACAGAGACTGGACAACAACTAGCCCTCCAAGGACTCAATTTTTTCAGGGTCCCCTAAAGATTCCATCACCCCTGGACAAAAGAAACCAAGAGGTGGGGTGGCGGCTTTTAGTTGTTTTGTGGTTTATGGATATTTATAATCCTCTAGTGGGGTTGATTGCAAGCTGTTATTGGTCAGAGTCAGGGAGGAAACTCAACAAAGGAAATTAGATTCAGGGATCTCATTGTGAAAAGAAAAAGGCAGGTACAGTGATGATAAGATAAAAGGGTAGATTATTGAATCTACATTTAAACTAATAAATAACTAAATATTCTTAAATATTTTACATTGGTATGGATTTTTGTATATTGATACAAATTTAAGGTTATTTTTATTAGAACATTCTGTACTTGTGTTTCTACTCTGGTTTAGGTTGTTCTACCTATGTAATTCATTTAACAATGTAATGTATGTTTCTGGTCCTTGAATGTTATTATTACAAACTATTTAAGATAATAAAGAAATGCAGGTTACCTAATTTACTTTCTATCCTAACTTGTATTACCAACCCAAAATGTAGCAGGAATCTTAGAAGGTCTGATTAATAAAATCAAACCTGAGGCCAGTTATTGGGGTGAAACTCACAAAAGTCGTGTAAAGTATATAAGGCTGAGTGACACAATTAAATTGTTTCTCTAAGAAAATGTTTTGAGGTTAAAAACATTTGGGATTGGTAATACAAGTTAGGATAGAAAGTAAATTAGGTACAACACTCTGGACACACAAAGATAGGAGAGAAAATGGAGTATTTTTTTCTGATTTAGCCAAATGCAAATGGACTGGACTTTGTGAATGTAATTCTTACCCAATAATTGTTCTTATTGTATATAGTTATACTGTGCTAGAGTTAAAACCTTCCATTTTAATTAGACAAAAAAGGGGAAATACTGTGGGATAATTTGATCACATTCTGATGCTCCTGAGACTGACGATAAAGTTTGTTTGAATCAGAGGGGTGGAACTAGCTACTAGCTGACCAAAATTAGACATAGAAGTTTTGTAAGACCAAGAACAGATAGAAAGACACAGGCAGTAGTGGGCTGGAGTTAAAGTCTCAGCATTTGGGATCTAGGAATGAGAGAGACAGAGACAGAGACAGAGACATAGAGAGAGAGGGAGACAGAGAAAGAAAGAGAGAGAGAGAGAGAGAGAGAGAGATCATCACTTCTCCACTTCTCTGATAATTCAGGTTCTTACCCTAATATCTGATTCCCAAATTTTTAATATGGAAGAATAAATAGATAAATGTTCTCCCCATACAGCAACATCAAATGGAAACTGAGTGTTCAAATTCCCAAGACTCTGGGGATATCTCATGTAAACCACCACAGCTCTGGTACGATTTAGATCATCTTTCCTGTGCCTCTTAACCTAGTCCCTTTCCAGCCACCGTAAAATCTCTGCTTTGGGTTTATGTTAGATATCATAGAAAATTTTTGAATATTCCCTCTGATTAAGCAAAAAAAAAAAAAAAAAACCCCACAGGATTTAGCTGTAGATTTTTTTCTTTTCTTCTTCATTTCGGCCTAATGTGTAGTTGTGGGTCTGCATCTGTTCCCATCAGTTGCTGGAGGAAGCCTCTCTGATGACTATTGGGGTAGGCACCAATCTATGAGAATAGCAGAATAACGTTAGGCATCATAACATTGACATATTTTTTCCAGTCATGTTTGGTGCTATCCTAGATCTGGGTCTACTAGCCTGTGGGTCCTTCTGATGACAGCAGTGTCAGGGATGGGCTTACTCTCCTGCCATGGTTTTAGGCTAGACCACTCATTGGTTGGCTACTCCCTCAATCTCTAGCGCACCCTTACCTCAGCACATCCCACAGGCAGGACAGACTGTAGGTTGAAGATTATGTGGCTGGCTTGGACATTTTCTAATTTTAGCAAAAGTGCTGATAATTTCCAGTTGGGATTCTGAAGCCACTATCAATTAAGTATGGAGGCTATTAGGAATGTTTTGGAAGCAGGAAGGATACCTTGGGGAAGTGAAATGTTTTTCTACTTCTTTTAAATGGGACATTATTAATTTTCCTTTTGTTTTGTCCACAAGGACTGGGATCAGCTCATCCACACAGACAGATGTGGCCTGGGAGAGTAGCTCACACATGGGAAACCCAGAGCTCAGCTGTTCCCACTCCACTGTTTTCCTGGAATTAGGAAGTTCACTTTCCATTGGATGGTACAACTTCCTAACAACCTCAAGGTCAGAAGTGCCTTCTACAGATGACATGATAATTATGGGTCTAGAGAGAGATAAGCTGATGACATTTCTTCCTTATAACTGCTTCTTAGGGCCTCATTCTACACAGATGTTTATCAGAGGCCTGGCCAGGTGAGTGTTGGCTTTTTTCTTCATTGATAATGAGATCTGTGTATGGTAGAACAAAGCAGGATTTTCTGTAATGAAATGATGAGAGAGTTCTCTGCTTAGAACTTTACTTTTGAGCCCTGCTGTGTCAGAAGCAAACACTACAGATACTTGTAGACATAAAATATCAGTGCAATGATTGTAAAAGAACATAGATTTAACTCACTATGACCATTAAGTATAATATATGTGACAGTAGGTGGGGCTATTGGAAAGTAGACAAGGCCTAGCAGATGTGTGGATAGAGACATGAAAGGCTAATAGGATGAAGACGAGTGACGGATATTATATAGTGAATGAAGATGTCATGACATCCTTCATTTTTGCAATGACTGTTCACTAGTACATGTGTAAAAAGTAGCCCAAATGGAGTATTTTAAATGCATATCAGACTATGTATTCTCCCGAGTGAATATTCTAAAAATTCTAAAAACATGATTCCATCTAGCTAATGCCAACTGTGTTAGTCTTCCATTCCTGTCATTAAATAACTAAAATAATTTAGAGGGTAAAACAGAGAACCCACATTTATTTGTTTGCTGGACTACAATTATAATACTAAATTACATTGACATGATATTTTGTTTTTGTCATTTTTCTACTTTTCTCATGTTAATTGTCTATACGTTTACTCATATGAAATTTAAGCCAGCAATATACACAAATATTAAGTAATTAGACTTTATCAGTAATTCTCTGTCCTGTTAAGTTTGCATATACTTAGGAATTCTGAGAAAAGTTTCTACTTATGTTCTTAACATTGTATAAATAAGTTTTAGGAAGTTTTACATATATTTGTTTATTCTATTGCAGTGATTTCTAATAAAATATATCTTTTCTGGGTATTTAAAAATATTTGTAAATCTAACCCCCCTAATTTATTAAATCCTTGTAAAATTATCCTCTCAAAAGTGTAAACTGGGCATTTTTCAGTTGGATATTGAATGTTTTAATTAAAATAAGTTAAGTCTTATTATTTCAAGTTTATAAATAGAACTTTGTAACATTGATACTGATATACTATTGAGTAAGCTTTATTAGCAATGAAAAATTAATTTCAATTCTCAAATAGTATAAAATTATTTAAAGTAAAAATCCCTAATAGTTAAAAAATACAATTGCCCATTTCATATGCATTCATAAAAAATGCAAGTAAATTTAAGCTTAGCTGGTGAGTGCCCTAAGTCCATTTTTATTTGTTGGGTCATTTACTGATGCATACAGGAGACTCAAATGGAAAATGGAAGTAGGTGTGGTGGCACACACCTGTGATCCCAGCACTTTGGAGGTGAAGGTAGGTGCATTGTGAGTTTGATTGGAGTCAGTCTGTACTACAGGATTAGATCCTCTCTCTCTCTCTCTCTCTCTCTCTCTCTCTCTCTCTCTCTCTCTCTCTCCCTCTCTCTCTCTCCCTCCCTCTCTCTCTCTCCCTCTCTCTCTCTCTCTCTCTCTCTCTCTCTCTCTCTCTCTCTCTCTCTCTCTCTCTTGCTCACCCAGAGACATGAATAAAACAAAATCAAAATAGAAATCAGATCATGCACAATTATAAAATTGTTCTTAAAACAATAGAACAAACACTGCCAGTAAATGTCACTAAGTCACTGGCCACTGGTTATCAACACCACAAAAACCACAGGATAGAAACATGAGTTTATGTCTGCAAGAATTACAGAATTTTCAGTTTGTTTTGAGTAACTCACATTGAAAGTTTGCACTGATGCACTAGTCAGCACCCTCGTGGATTTGATCAAGTCACCCAGAAATAGAGACACGCTCTCCATTTTCCTTCAAGTCCATTTATTTCATCAACATATTTGATGTAACTCTCAGCTTTTCATTCAAGTGCTGTACACTATTCATGTTAGCAGACCCAACACACAATATGCTGTTGATCTATTCTTAGGCCCAATAGTCAAGTCATTTTCTGTCTCTGTCTCTGTCTCTTTGTCTCTGTCTCTCTATTTCTCTTTCTCTCTCTCTCTCTGTCTCTCTCTGTCTCTGTCTCTCTCTGTCTCTCTGTCTCTCTCTCTCTCTGTCTCTCTCTCTCTCACACACACACACACACACACACACACACACACACACACACACACTCACACTTACAGTGAACATTTTCGCATCTTTCCCAGACTGACACCATGTGACATGTGATCAAGCTGTGGTATGACTGCTTCCCCACAGGCTGCAGTGACATTCTGCTGTGGCTGCTTCCTCTCAGGGAAACTGGCTCATAACTGTGAGAATGTAATATTGTAGTCAGTGTCTGCGGGTTTCCTGTTTCACCTGTGCTAAACTCAATATCCAAAGAATAAGTAATTCATTAAAATTATTTAAAAGTATCAGGTAATAGTGATAAACTAATACCTTATTAAAAATAATCACCTTTTATTCCTGCTGGCATTATGTATTCATGGACTAATTTGAATGGCTAAGGTCTTCATCTTCCTGAGATTCCTGAAGACTTATTAATGTTGCTGACAGTGGACCAGTGCACCAGCCAACACCATGTATCTTGTCACCTGAAAGTCACACAATCTCTCCATGTTCTCTCTGAATAGTCCTACTGACTTTTGGTCATTACTCACTAACTATGCTAAAAATGAAAATGAAAATCATTTTTATCTAAAATATTTGTATATTCATTATGTTATTATCACCACCAAGAAGAATACAAAGATCACCATAAGGTCATAAAACAAGACTGTTCAAAATACAATAGTGTGATAATGAAGGGTTAAAGTGATTTTTCTCAGAAGATTGTAGAGTTATGCATGAAACAGCTCTTGGTTTCTATTGTTGCTCATTTTTCCAGACAGCTTCCTGAAGACTGCTTGGACTTTAGGTGTGGGTCAAAATAACAGTGATGGCTTCTCCATATTATGAATATTTATGGTTATACTTTGAGTTTTGGTACTTAAAACTAAATACTGTAACTTAAATTGATACGAAAGGCCCCAGCACTTAAATTTATTTCAAATCAAACAAATAAGTTTTCTCAGTGCATGTATATGTTAACAACTCAGTTTGTAACCATGGTAGATATGGTCTTTTCTGGTTAAGTCTCTCCTAGGTGAGCCCCAGAGAAGGATGCCAAATGATGAATTGGGAGATACTTGATTTTATGTAAGTTATAAATATTGACAAATAAATAGATACGACGTAGACAGACTGTAGATTATATCTTTGGGTTAAGGAAAAAAACGTTTTTGATTACTACCTTTTACATTATGTTATCATCTTTTTATATTTCCTATATACATGTGCTATATTGATAAATTGCAGATGTATAATTAATGAAAATTATGTGACATATATTATTTGTCCATTCGCAATTTTAAAATTAGAATTGAACTCTAATTCTTTCAGTTTAAAGACCAAAGCTTGAATTAAGTGTTATGCTGGAGCTTTTATTTATTTAGGATTTATATGTTTTATTCTACATATATGAGTGTTTTGCCTACATATATGTCTGTATGCTGCTTGTACGCCTGGGTCAGAGAGGACAATGGCTCCCCAAGAACTAGTGTGACAGATGGCTATAAGCCACCATGTCCTTGCTGGCAATCTAACCCAGGTCATTTACAAGAGTAAACATACTCTGAACCACTGAGCCATCTCTCAAGCTTGTATCGCAGAGCTTTTAAAAACACAGAACATCAGAGTACAGCTACTGTAAGTGTATGTTGGTGGGAGAATCAGATGTTTGTCTCTGGCAATTGGGATGAGTCTATACATTTACTTGATCAAGCTTTTCAAGAGCAAAAATAATGTAAATAAAAAATGTGTGATTTATGGTGTCATATTCAAGGAAATGTTTAGGGTGGTCTTAGTCACTAACTTCTGCATTATTTCTATACATACAAGCATGCGTTAATGTGTATATGTGGAGTATAGAAGTGAGCTTGACAATACAATTGGGCACACTTTTTCTCACAAGAATCTGAGTCAGTGTATCAGTTTTCTATTTCTATATCATGAAGCTAATTTTAAAGTACTGAATTCTAGTAATTTGACAAAATAATGACACTGGTAACCAGGCCAAATCACTAACATAGGCACCAAAGGTAAGACTGTGGAGTGGAACTGTAAACACTGTCTGGTGCTGATGACCGCTGATAACACTGGGGCCTTGGTTTCCAATGCATGGGAATGAATCTCTTTTAAAACAGAAATTCAAAAACAAGATCACTATATGGTCATCTTCAACAAATTCAAGTTTGTGGCTATGTGTTGAAACTAGTGTTTTTCTTAGTGTCACATGTTCTCTCTTCTTGGAGGCTCCTAGTTCTACATCTTCAGATGTGAGTATGTAGCCTACAGTAAATACAGACACCAGAGCAAAAGGGGACCCTGGCCAGGATGGGGGTGGGTCACGGAACATTGGAAAGGAGAATGGCAGGGTACAAGTGATCTCATCAGGGAAACCAGAAAAAGTGGGCGGGCTCCTTAGCAGGGAAGAGGGAAGTAAATGGAGAAGGTGGGAGGAAGGTGCAGCTGAATAGCAGTATACAAGTAATCTGATGGGGAAAGGGAGAAAATTGGGGGTTCTTAGTTAAAGTAGGGACATCAATTTAAAAGAAGGAGGTAGGTAAAATAACAATATGGGTGGCTGAAAAAAATCATAAGGCAAAAAGAGAATATAATCATAGGGAATCATACTATTAATGATTTGCTCACACACACATACAAACCCCAAAGCAAAGAAAAAACTGGTTTGTCTTGATAGCTGGGAGTTAGTTCTTTAATCCTGAAGTGGAGTGTTCCAAAAGATGATGGGATGGGAAGTAAACTGGGAGATAGTTAGGATCATTTATAGCCATAAGTAATGGTTACACAATTAATAGGGTGTGGAAAGTACAATAATAGTCTCCAACTGAATCAATGTGTTAATTCTGGATTCTGGGGATGTAAGACTTCATAGAAAAAGGCACATACAAAAAGGAAAATATGAACTAAGGCAGTAATTTAGCTGATTAAAATAGTTTAACATCAAATTTCACTGTGATTCCATTAGAATTATGAGTCAAGCATTGTTTTCACTATCTATGAAAATAGAGCATATTAAAATTATGCAATGTGAAACTCACCTCACTCTTTAGATTTCTTTTGTGAATATTTTTCAGGTCAACTTAAGTTTTATTTGGCTGCAAAAATGTGATTAATATTCTGTGTTATCACTACTGTTTTAGGTATTAACTATAAAATGAGGCAATTCAAAGCAATATGATTGGATTTGTAAGGCATGACATCTAAGTGCAATACAGGCATACACAGTGTATATTCTGTATTGGATGTGACTGTAGATGTCTTTACTATCTCTAGTATGCTATATATACAGGTTGATACATGGATAAGTATATAGAAGTATATGTTATCCAGTCTGGAACATCAGAACTTTAAGAGACAGGCTAATCAAAAAATATTAAGTAAAACAGAATGATGATATAGACATACTGACCTGTGAATTGTAAGTTTGATGAATATTATTTTTTTCCAGATATATGAAATATGCTTCTACTACAGTGCTGAGATGAATACACTTTACATATATGTCCTCATTAAACAATATCCTTTATTTCCAATCTGGACTCGGGGTTCTAGCCAATATGTTTCTCCTTTTTTTCTACACTGTTATAATCCTGTGTCACAGACCTAAGCTCCTGGATCTGATCTCCTGTCAGCTGACCTTCATCCACATAATGATGGTCCTCACTGGAGGGGATATTTGGCTTACAGACATATTTGAGTCACTGAACTTTGAGAATGACTTCAAATGTAAGACAACATTTTATTTAAGCAGGGTAATGAGAGGCCTCTCCATCTGTATGACCTGCCTCCTGAGTGTGTTCCAGGCCGTCACTATCAGTCCCAGTACCTCTTTGTTGGCAAAATTTAAACATAAACTTAAATCATACACGATCTATGCTTTCTACTACCTTTGGTCTTTCAATTTGTCATTCAGTAGTAGGTGGATCTTCTATGTAGGTGCTTTTACCAATGTGAGTGACAGCAACCAGATGAAGGTCACTAAATCCTGCTCAATCTTCCCCATGAACTACATCATTCGTGCACTGTTTTTAACAGTGACAGTCTCCAGAGATGTCTTTCTTGTAGGAGTTATGTTGACCACAAGTGCATACATGGTGATTATCTTGTTCAGACACCAGAGGCAATGCAAGCATCTTCACAGCATCAGCCACATGAGAGCGTCCCCTGAGAAGAGGGCTACCCAGACCATCTTGCTGCTGGTGGTTTTCTTTGTGGTCATGTACTGGGTGGACTTCATCATCTCATCCACCTCATTCCTGTTATGGAAGTACGATCCAGTCATCCTGACTGTTCAGAAGTTTGTGATGAATGCGTATCCCACAATTACTCCTTTGGTACAAATCAGTTCTGATAACAGAATAATCAATATTCTAAAACAGGTACAGTCAGTGCACAACCAAATTTTTAAAAAAGCATAAATTATAACATTTTTTAATAAAACGATTTATTTTCATTTATGTTTATGAGTTTGTGTCAGCTTGTATGCATGTGTGAATTCCTGGTCCCCACAAAGGTCAGAAGAGGTTATTGTCCACCCTTTAACTAGATATGCAGGTGGTTGTAAGGAGTCATTTTGGTGCAATTATTTTCTAAAAACACACACACACACACACAAAAAAAAAACCCAGATTTTTCTTAAACTGTTTAATTGTTCAAGTAGCAAACCAAGATTCTTCATATATTTAACTAAAATTTGTGCTATTATGCATGTGCATTCTGGTGACATTCTACTGCCAAGTAATACAGAGTTCTTTAGGTTCATTTTCCACCATAAGTCGATATTTCCACAGGGAGTCACTTACTCTCTCCCTTCTTATTTTATATCATAAATGTTACATTGATGCTGAAGTTACTCAAAGGAAGGGATTTTAATCTACTTTCAGTTATCAAGAATAGTTTAAATATCCTATTGTAGCTTTAATTCTCTTTCCTAAGTATAGTTTCTCTGGATCATAAAAATAGTGTGAATTTCAATTTTCCATATTTTTACCCAAAGTTACTTAAATAGTCTTATATAAAAATTTAATTTGCCTGTTTATTTGCATTTCATATCATCCACAGTTACTGAAAATTATCGGTACTAAAAATTGTTTATACATACATATATGATGTGCAGTGTGGTTTTTGTGAATGTGTACATGCCTGTGAGTGTTCACAGATGAAGGTTGTGTATGCATGTGAGTGTTCACAGATGAAGGATGTGTGTGTGTGTGTGCACAGATGAAAGATGTGTGTGCATGTGAGTGTGCACATATGAAAGATGTGTATGCATGTGAGTGTTCACAGATGAAGGATGTGTGTGCGCACAGATGAAAGATGTGTGTGCATGTGAGTTTTCACAGATGAAGAATGTGTATGCATGTGCACAAGGAGACCAGGAGATAACCTTCCCTTTGTTCTTCATGTGCCATTCACCTTCTGTTCTGGGAGAGCATCTCTCACTGTAACCTGGAGTCAACCCAATAGGCCAAGATGGTAGCCCCAGTTCTTCTCCTGTCTCTGTCTCTCCATCTTTGCCATTAGAAGTGTTCACCACCAGACTTTTCCATTTCAATGTTGTGTTTTTCTTTTATTGAAAAGAGATTATTTTTCATACATTATATTCTGATTAGGGTTTCCAGCTCCCCTATCTCTCTCAGTTCTTCCTCTCCTCCTCTACCAGATTTCTGTCTCTCCTTAGAAAACAACCAAGCATCTGAGAAATAATAATAAAATAAACAACAAGATAAAACAAACATAAACAAATCAGAATAAAACAATACAAACCGAAGAAAAAGAGCCAAAGAAAAGGCACAAGTATCACATATAGATTTAGAAACAGAAATTCACACATAGGAATCTCATAAAAACACAAAAGCAGAAGTCATAATATATATGTGTATATGTATATATAAATGCAAAGGGCCTGTAGATTCCATTGAGTTCATTTGGTGTTGACCATCTGCTGCTGGGCATGAGGCCTTCCCTTAAAAGTGATTTGTTTACCCACTGAGACTCATAGGAGAAAACTAATGTTTCACCTGCCAGTGGCTATCAAATGGAGGTAGCTTCCAAATTTGGGATGGGGGCATGTATTCACTTCTTTCTATCCAGAAGCCCCTCTGGTTCAAACCTGTGCATCCTGCCATAGTCTCTGAATTTACATGTGTGTCTGTTGTGCTTTGTTTAGAAGACTTTTTTTTTGCTGTCCTCTGTCTACTCTGGCTCTTATAGTCTTTCTACCACCACTTCCAAAGAATTCTCTGGGCCCTGAGGGGAAGAATTTGATGGGGACTTCCAATATAGGGCTGAGTTTTTCAAGGTTTCTCACTCTTTGCACATTTTCTGGCTGTGTGTCTCTGTGTTTGTTCCCATTTGCTTCTGGAAGAAGCCTCTCTGATGATGGCTGATCAGGACACAGATCTATGAGTCCAGCAGAGTGTCATTTAGAGTCATTTTATTGCTGCATTCTTTTAGTAGAACACTAGTATTTGGTTTTCTCCTTGTCCCTTGGCCTATTTAGACCCAGGTTCTTCACCATGCAAGCAGTGTCTAGTTTGAGTTCCATGCTTTAAATCAAATCAGATATTGGTTGGTTACACTCACAAGTTTGTGCCATTATTGTACTAGCATATCTTGTAGGCAGGACACCATTGTAGATTGGAGGGTTTGCAGCTGGGTTGGTTTTTGCTTTTCTTCTTTTGTAGTGTCCATGTTGCCTTCCAGTACCATGAACTCTAATCTGAATGGGTGAAGGCTTTAGATAGGCCCCAGTTGAATTCTTTGTGCTCAATTAGATGTGTAGGTGTGCCGGGGACAGCATATAAGATGGCTGATGGCTGCCAGCAGAGATTGGAGAAAAGCAGACCCAAGATTGTGGACCATCAACCCTCTGTGTGTTCCCCTATGGATCTTCTGCTTAGCATGCCTCTATTGGGCCAAGGCAGAAATGCCTATGTGTCCCAAGGTCATGCTTTATGGCATGCACATGTCATGCCCTCCTCCATATAAATACTTCTTGTAATACTAGTCTTTTTCTTCTATCTGATCTTCATGGTCTGTGTTCCTAGATCAATGATGATTTCTATGATACAGAAAAGGAGTAAAGCAAATTTCCTCAGGAAATTATACAGAGATGATCACCCAGGCTGGGGTTAAGGCAGTTATGAAGTTCATGGGAAAGAATCTGCAGGCTGGGGAAGCTTTTCAGGCTTGAATAACTGTACCGAATGTGTGGTCAAATATAGCACATGGTATGATGTGTGTCAACACACTGAACTCAAATTGTTCCTGTGTTTAGTAAAAGATGATGAAGATTATATTGGTGATTTTCTAAGAATAACCTTTGGGATCACAAGAACATTTTGTATTGGGTGATTTCCCCTTTTCTTTCTGTTCCCCTTCTTATGATAATAAAAGACTGAGGTCACCAGGGCAAAAGCAGAAGCTAAGAGAAACTAAAGAAACTGTAGCAGAGAAGCTACTTAGCAACTGCAGAAGCCCGAAGTGACCTGTCAGCTTGCATGAACATTGTCTCTGAGTCGTTACTGTGCCTTCCAGGTATCCCATCCTTCAGATCCCCAAAACTGCTGAGGCTGGTCCTCGGCATAGGTGTTGTCCTCAGAATCACAAGCCGGGTGGTGGTGGCACATACCTTTAATCCCAGCACTTGGGAGGCAGAGCCAGGTAGATCTCTGTGAGTTTGAGGCCAGCCTGGGCTACCAAGTGAGTTCCAGGAAAAGGTGCAAAGCAACACAGAGAAACCCTGTCTTGAAAAAAAACAAAAAACAAAAAAAAAAAGAATCACAAGTGTTGTCTATCAGTTGTAGAGAGCAAACAATAGCCTTGACAATACCCTGGGTTGTTTTCAGATCTTCATGAAACCCCTTTGGCCAACAGCTCGATTAGATGTAACTAATTCCTGGTACTGGAAGCTTCATTTGGTGTTGAGAGATTTAATTTGGGGTTCAGTTCCCCCATTATTTGGTGATTTCATTTAGATTGTTTTCATATATGTATATACTTTAGGAAGCGTCTACAGTGTTAAGTTCTCCACATGATCCCTTAAATGTTCCTTAGTTTTAGCTATCCCTTCCTTTACTTCCTTTCTTGTCCCTCTTCCCCCTCCCTTTCCCCACTTGATCCCTGCTTTCAGCCCTCCTCATCCATCCATAACCATCTGTTCTATTTGACCTTCTTAATGAGATCTCCCAATC
>NW_023413687.1:0-8182 GCF_903995425.1 Onychomys torridus | reverse complement strand
GTCCACACATGTGGCAGGAGAGGCCCTTGTGTGGAGAAACCAGGAGGATGTGGACAGTGACATTAGTGGGATTCACACAGAGTGAAGTGTCAAGGTGTCATCAGAGAAATTCTGAAGACACTATGTTATGCAGGGCCAACGAGCCTGCTCAGTGGGTAACAGTGTTGGCTGCCATACCTGATGACCTGAGTTTCATCCCTGGAACCCACATGCACATGGTGAAAGGTAGAACTGACTCCTGTAAGTTGTTCCCAAACCTTCACACTTGGGCTGTTTCTCTCTGTCTCTCTCCCTATGTGTCTCTCTCTGTTTGTCTCTCTCTCTCTCTGTCTCTCTCTCTCTCATACACCCACTGAATAAATGCATATATAAATGAATATAAGAAGAGTAATTAGAGGTAAAATCCCTGAAAAAGTGAGGGGCTGGGGTATTGCTTGGGAAGGCTTGCATAGCATCTTGTAAGGCCTCATATTTAATTCCAGGGTTTGAAAAATAAATTGTGTTTGAATCAAACATGCAGTCTTTTTTGTTACAATTTCCAAACATATTGTTAGGGTCGGCGTACAAAACAGAGAGCTTCACTCCGATATCGGGTCACAAATGAAGCTTTACTTTAACACGAGCTCGTGGGACACCAGCGCGAGGAGTAGCTCATGACCCCGAGTTTGAGGCTCACAGGCCTTTTATGAGGCAGTTCTACCAGGGCAGGGGAGTGGGGTCACCCCGAGTGCAGACACCTGGACGCCAGATGTCTCCAGGTTCTTTCTCAGAGTCTGGGTAGGTAAACGAATTCCAAGCTTATCTAGGAAGGGGTTATTTGGCAAGCATTCTTCTTAAGCAATTATCTTGCAAACACAACCCCATACAGCGTATTTGAGCCTGGCGTCTTTGAGGCGCACCTCCTTTAATCCCAGTGCTCAGAAGCAGGCGGATCTCTATGAACTTGGGCCAGCCTGGTCTTGTCTACATAGTGGAGTTCCAGGACAGCAAGGGATACATGGGGAGACTTTGTCTAAAAAAAAAGTCACAGTTGTATTATAGAAAAAGTATCTGCTCAGGACCCTCAGAGAAGTTCTTAGTACAAGGAGATTTCTTTGCCCCAGAGGGACAGAGGAGAGAGAAATAAGAAACAAACACAAGGGAATACAAGACAAGAGAGAAGTGGAATGGTACCAGAGAAAGGGACAGGGGATATTGTCCTAGAGGGACAAAGGACTGCCTCTGGATAGAGGGGAGATACAAGTGGCCTGTAGGCAAATGATATTGAAAGGGAAAAATCAGTAGCCATCTTAAGAGACATCCCCCTTCCCTTTCTCTAAAGGTATTTGCTGACCAACAGTTTTAGAACTGACCAGAAACTGAACTCATGAGAAGATAAGGTTGAAACAATAAATCAATGTATCCTGGACTTGGTAAAACAGGATATTGAGTGTAATGGACTCAACTGACCAGAAATTGAATTTATGGGAAAATAGGACTGGAACAATAAATCTGAATGTATATATCCTGAGTTCAGCAAAAGCAGGATATAGGGAGTAAAAAATGTATGTCTTTGTAGTTACCTTGAATCCTGTTAGCCATCAGTAACTTCATGCTTATAGTTCAGCCAGTAACTACAAAGAACTACCTACCCCTAGCCCCCTCATCAAATCCCAAGATATATAACTCTCTGGATGTAAACTTTTCCTACATAAACCCCTTCAATGAGTGCTGGGGCTGTCCTCCTCCACCTGCTATGTGTTTGGAATAGGGACCAAGCCTGGGGCTTGCTTGGTTATTAAAAAAAAACCTCTGTATGCTTGCCTTGGATATTGGCTGTGTGATGGTCTTGCTTGGGGGTCTTGAGACCTGGGTACAACAATGATTTTTAAAGGTCAAATGGGAAATCTTGCCTTGGAATGAGGTACTTAATTTTAATTGGGAATGTTAATTAGGTGAGCCAAGGGGGACTTTTGAGCTGGATCATGGTAGTCAGCCTCAGGAAGAGGATATGGCCAAATAAGGGAATGGACCTTGAGGGCTAGCTTCAGGAATGTAATCTAATGATTTTTAGCAAGACAGAATCCGGATAAAGACAAGGCCTTCCTACAGAGGTAATCGGGAGAAGGAGGAGAAGGACCATAAGGACAAGGCCTGCCAGAGCTATGTGCTCAAATGGTCTAGTGTCCTTTCAGTGTATAACTGTGCACATAGCACTTTTGCTGGGTCAGACATCCTGGGTGTAGAGATGGGTCAAGGTCACTGGGAAGGTGTGGGCAGATTGCCTACAGATCCTGGGCCAAGGTCTAGAGGGAACTGTAGCACCCAAGAGTTTGGTGTCTTTGTGAATTTCTCTTATAGATGCCAAAGAATGTCACTGTCAGTGGAGAGGACAATGGTGAATTTCAAGGGCCTGGAGGCCACTATTTCCAACTCAGGATGCCATTAGCTGACTGTACACTTCCCAGCTGATATTAAGGGGAAACTGAGGGAGACTAGGTGAAATGGAGGTGATATTTGGGAGGTCCTAAGAGGCTCAATCACACCATGTTAATTAAGGAGGAGAGCAGCTCAAGGTGCCAGTGAAGTGATATCCCAAGTGTTCCTCTGGGTTGGCGCCTGTGAGTCAGTGTGATGATGGTTGGTGGGGACTCATGGAACCATGGAATCCAGTGTGGGCAGTGGTCAATGTGTAAGTGGCAGAAAGTAGAGAGCTGGTGTGGAGGCTGAGGAATAGGGGTGGGTTTTAAGTGCAGTGGGGGGAGCCTGCAGGGGCTGGTGTCTATGATGATCATACAGTCAGTCAGCAACAAAGTTGTTAAGCTGTTTCCACAAGGAAGGTTGCTCACCTCTGTACCTGGGCTCTCCAAGACTGGCCTAGAAAACTACAACTAGCTTAGGCCACACAGCCACTACAGAGTGGGGCTAGAAATAGCACCCTAAAATGTACCTGAGAGGTGGCAATTGATGAAGGCTTGTCCTAGAGATAGCATCCAGATCTAAGCAGTGTGGGTTGTCATGTCCAGTAGCTGTCCTACTCAGCCACTGTACCCCAGATAGGGGCCAATAGCTTCCACCTTAAGCACCTGCAATGATGTCCTAGAGCAAGATGCCAGGTTATACCCAAAGCTGTCATAGTGCCTGCACTCTCTGTGGTGGTCCAAGAATAATGTGGTGTATGGTATGGTCAACAGAATCCCCTCACAACACACTCCAACTTAATGCTATGGGCTGGGATACTTGTAGACCCCCCTTACTTGAGATCACCTCTCCTGGCACCTGGAAGATGCTCTCCTTCCTAGCATATCTAAGAGAAATCTGTAGAGACCCCATACACTTGAAAGATGAGGCCCAAGGTTGCTATAGACTGGAAAGTCTATGTTATCTAGATAGCAGGGGCCTAGTCCTGTGCCTGCTGCTGTAGAGGTCACTGGTAATATAACTGACCCCTGAAATCACAATCTTCTGCCTTTGGCAAACAATGGAATGTAGGTCTAGTCCAGAGGACATAAGCCTGTTTGTGAGCAGGGCCTGGTGACAGGTAACTTGGAGGCATAGTGGTCCAGGTCCCTGAGATGCCATTGCTCCATCTGCAGCTTGTCTTTGGGGTCGAGGGAAGGACAGGACTTTAATCTAGGACTCAAGGGACTGTTATGCATGTGCTTGCCACAGCACATTCATGAAGGTCAGAGAACAAGTTGCAAAGAGTGGGTTGTCTCCTTCTGCCATTTGAATCCATGGAATCAAATTCAGGCCCCCAGGCCTTGAGCCATCTTGCCAGTCTGGGAGAGACCTTGTTAAGTGCAGGGACACCAAGAGCAGAGCTGATTGGACAAGGTAGGTTCAAGAGTCTTCATTCACCCCTTGTAGCATTTAGGCAATCATAGCAGAGTACCATAAGGACCCTGTGGCTTTTTAAAAAGTCATCACAAGAGAGCAGACAAGAGGTCAGTGGATAGTACTTACTGTGCACACATGAAGACCTGAGCCTGAATCCCCAGAACTTGTGTAAAAAGCAGGAATGTGCTCGGTGGTGGTGGCGCACGCCTTTAGTCCCAGCTATCGGGAGGCAGAGCCAGGTGGATCTCTGTGAGTTTGAGGCCAGGCTGGGCTACCAAATGAGTGCCAGGAAAGGGGCAAAGCTACACAGAGAAACCCTGTCTCAAAAAACCGGAAAAAAAAGGCAGGAATGTTACGCAGAGACAGCAAAATCCAGGAACTTGCTGTTGGGCCAGCCTAGCCATAGGCAATGAGTTCCAGATCCACTGAGTAACCCAATCTCAAAAATTAAGGTGGAGGCTGTAGACATGGCTAGGAAGTTAAGAGCCCAGCCTTGGCCTGGAAGTTCCAGTCCCCATTGAGGCTTCTTTAATGGTCATGCCCACAAGGTGGGGCTGAGGGAGGAAGCTGAAGACCCAGGATGGAGAGGAGAGGCTGCTCTTGGTTCCGGGACCCTGGACGCTGGAGGAAGACCCAGCAAAGTAATCCAGAGAATACCGCCAGACTGCGCCATACCTTTCCCAGACCCTGCAACTTATCCCTTCATTTGTAAGTTACACCTCAAAATAAACCTCCCTTTTAACTACGTGGAGTGGCCTAAATAATTTCACCAATACTGCTGCTCTTGTTGAGGAACAGGATTCCATCCCCAGCATCCACATGACAGCTCACGACCTTCTGTAATGCCAATTCCAGGGGATCTGACACTCTCTTATGACCTTTTTTGGGCACCAGGCACACATGTAGTGAATAGACACATATGCAGGCAGAACACACACATAAAATAAATTTTAAAAAATTTAAAGGTGGAGAAGGACTTGAGGAAGACTCCTGGCATCCTCTGACCTCCTCATGCCCCCACAGGCTCATCCTTGCATGCAAACACACCTAGCAAGCACAAATATACAAAGCACAAAGGTTTGAGGTTTATTGTCTCAAAGTTCTGAGAGGCACCTTGACAAGATCAGTGTCCAGGGTTGAGTTCCTCTGATGCTCTGAGGGAGAAACTGCCTCACTTATGGTTTCTGGTGAGCCCAGTCACTGTCAGCATCCCTTAGCTTGTAGACTCTTTACTCTTTTCTGCCTCTGTACTCACACATTCTTGCCCTCTGTTACTGTATCCTGTGTGGTTTTCTGTTTGATTTTACACAGTGTCTCACAGAGCTCATGCTAACTCTGAATTCGAATTCACTATGTACTCAAGGATAACCCTGAGCTCCTGATCTTCTTTCCTTCACCTCTCCCTAATGCTATGGTGACAAGTGTACAGAACCCAGGCCCTTTGCTCTCCCTTTACAAGGACATTGGCCATCAGCCTTTCTCCTGTGAACCTCAGCTCCACTAATGATAGTCATGCCAACTGTTTTCCAAATAAGGCTATGTCCTGAGGGCTCAGGAGGGATGTGGTTTGAGGGGATATCTTATAAACTCTTATAAACCCTGAACAGCTCCCTCTTACCTTGGCCACCTGTCACAGAAGTGTAGAGTAGCAAATGGCAGTCCCTTGGCTTCTGTGCTCCCTGGATGCCTAAGAGGAGCTCCTGGCCTCAGGCTGGCAACACAATATGGCCTGTACCTTGTCCCTGTACTCTTGGGACATGGAGTAGTAATTGAAAGTGTGCATACAGCTGTTGAGTGTGCTGAGTGTCAGGCTAGGCACATAGGGGATGGAGTTCAAGTAGTGTAGCATCATCAGCCATTGCAGGCTGGGAAAGAGACCAGCACCAAGGCCAGTATCAGTGATGTAAGTCTGAGTTCCCAGTGCATACAGGTTGCCTTTGGTTGCCAGAGGCATGTCCACTTATCCAGGGTAGAGCATCATTGTGACCCAGCATGTGATTGGAGCCAGCCAACCAGAAGTTCTGCTGCTACAGAGAGAGGCAAGAACAGGGTGGCTGAGGAGAGTCAGGCCACCAAACAGACCTGGCAGCCAGCAGAGGATGCACCAGGGCCAGGCACCTGTCCAAGCTGACTGCAGCAATACGTGGTCATAGAGGGCAGCTGTGTCCACTGGGCAGGCAGTCAATAGGCCTTCCCCAAAGGGCCAGTCACTGTCAGAACATGCCCAGAAGTCCCTAGGCATGAAGCTGTGCTGGGGATTTGACTCTTTGAGTCCAGCTGTGGGACCTTTATGGGAGAGAGAGGTCACAGTCAACCAAAGCCTGCCCTACTATGGGTACACAAGACGAAAGAGAGGGTAACCTTTTGAGTCTCTAGTGTAGTTAGATTTTCCTGCCTGGCCCAGTCAGGACAAATCTCTCTTACCCTCCAGTCCCACAGTCGCTCAGACCCAACCAAGAAAGCACACAGAAACTTATATTGCTTATAAACTGTATGGCCATGGCAGGCTGTTTGTTATCTACTTTTTCTATCTTAAATTAACCCATTTCTGCTTATCTATACTTTGCCACATGGCTTGTGGCTTACCAGTGTCTTTACATGTTGCTTCTCATGGCGGCGGCTGGTGGTGTCTCTCCCCAGCCTTCTACTTCCCAGAATCCTCTTCTCTCTTGTCCCGCCTATACTTCCTGCCTAGCCACTGGCCAATCAGAACTTTATTTACACAGAGCGATATCCACAGCACTTCCCCTTTTCTTTTTTTTTTTAAAGGAAGGTTTTAACTTTTACATAGTACAATTACATATAACAAAACAATTATCAAGCAAGAATTGCAGTTACAATATTAAAGAAGATATCCTATCTATCTTATATTTGTGAGTCTAAGGTTTTATATCTAACTTATCTTTTATCATAACTGAGGAAATTATAACTATCTAGTCTTCAATCACATCAAAGACCTCAGAAGGATATAATATTACCTGAGAAACAGGAGAAGGATGCAAGCAACTTTCGGGAGTCTTGCAGGGTAGACAGAGACAGCTGGCAGCCTGAACAGTCACCTAATGTTCCTTTGTAATGTTGGGGCATTTGTCTTCAGCCCACAGGGCTAGAGTCTCTTGGTCCCTTCTCTCAGTGTCCTGTAGAATGTCTGGCAGTTTCCTCTGTGAAGCAGGAACCTGAAGGACCATTTTGTCAAGCAAAGTTTAGTGGTCACCTTTCTTTGGGTCCTGTACGTCCAGTTGATCAAGCAGTCCAGGCAAGAACAGTTTCTTGCCCAAATGGCTATTTTTGCCAAGGTGAAGATAAGATATGAAGTGTCTTCAATGCCCATCCTCCTCTCTGAAGTAAATTGGTGCTGCCAGGAGCAGACATGTCTCACTGTCCAGAAAGTCTAAATTTTAAAAATATTTTAAATGCCATATTCTGAAGGTCTTTGAAGTATTTGAAGATTACCTATCTATCTGAAATATCTCTATGTATACCTGGAAGACTTAACTAACATGGCTATGAGTATGATTATCACAGATGATTAATTATTAATCTATTTTTAATTATCCATTACAATTTTAAATGAGCTATACAAACATAATACCTTAAACACGAGTAGAAATATATACATAGTATAACAAAATTAACTTTAAGTTTGTATCAATAGACTAAAATCTATACCAATGTAAAACATTTTAAACAAGTTGTTGCTCTTTAGAAGTAAGTTCCTTAATCTACCCTTTCATCCTATTATATCTGTATCATATCCCCTTTTCTTCCTTAGAAAGAGATCTCATTTATAATCAAACTGCTTTAAAGAAAAATATTGGTTTTTCTCTGTCCCACACCAGAGGGCTCTTCTGATTTGGGACATAAGAATCTCTTAACCTTTTCTTTTAGCAATATGTCTGGGTTTAGAGAAGGAGTGAGCCAATTCCATCTCCAAAGCCAGCTTGATAATTTTGGGAATGTGGGCGTAGTTTTTCTTACTACTTCCTGCTGGAGGGGGGAGCTGTATCTTATGGGGACACAAAGAAAATTTTAGGATTATGGAGTAGTCTGTGAGGGTGCACCGCTGAGCCAGTTGCCTTGAAACCATTCTGGATGTTGGATCATCTGGGCCATGGTGTCATCGGATACCTTTCAGGTGGTCTTGGCTGATCAAACCTGATGTATCTTAATCTGGAACAAATCCATAGCCTCTGGCTTTCTGTGGAAACAAAAGCAGAGACTCCTTTCCAAAGCAACATATCCTTATATCCAAATTTTGAAGTCAAGGTACCTTCAAACTTTACATATGTGTTTAACTCAACAGCTTTTATGATCAAATCTTTTTCTGCAGTTAAAAATCCAAAAGATAACATAAACCTGATTC